>NC_056741.1:365280655-365444583 GCF_019279795.1 Protopterus annectens | reverse complement strand
AGTTTTAAAAGGGTTTTAAAAAAATTTTTTTAAAAAAAAAATAAAAAGGAAAACAAAAAAAAGTCAGGCATAAACATTAACAAGACAGTTTAACAGAGCTAGATGAGAACCAAATTAATGACAAATAAAATCAAAAAAATTAAATAGTATGCAAAGCAGTTTAAACATCATAAAAACATTAAAAAGTTTAAAAAGATCTGAGGAATCCGTCCAAATTATAAAACCACAATAAAATGCAGGAAATATACTTAAATCAGCTTATGTCCAGTTGATGTATGCAGACAAATCTCAGTAGCAAGCAACTCTATTTAAAATGATTACAAGAGATGTAACCAACACAGGTTTTAATGTTATCAGAAACCCCCCAAGCTAATTAACACTTAAAGGAATTTCAAAGCAGTTTAACAACTAGTGCAGAGCTTCAGACACACACACAAGACAGTTTCAACAGAGCTAGATCTGAGGAATCAGTCCAAATTATAAAACCACAATAAAATGCAGGAAATATACTTAAATCAGCTTATGTCCAGTTGATGTATGCAGACAAATCTCAGTAGCAAGCAACTCTATTTAAAATGATTACAAGAGATGTAATCAACACAGGTTTTAATGTTATCAGAACCCCCGCAAGCTAATTAACACTTAAAGGAATTTCAAAGCAGTTTAACAACTAGTGCAGAGCTTCAGACACACACACAAGACAGTTTCAACAGAGCTAGATCTGAGGAATCAGTCCAAATTATAAAACCACAATAAAATGCAGGAAATATACTTAAATCAGCTTATGTCCAGTTGATGTATGCAGACAAATCTCAGTAGCAAGCAACTCTATTTAAAATGATTACAAGAGATGTAACCAACACAGGTTTTAATGTTATCAGAAACCCCCCAAGCTAATTAACACTTAAAGGAATTTCAAAGCAGTTTAACAACTAGTGCAGAGCTTCAGACACACACACAAGACAGTTTCAACAGAGATAGATCTGAGGAATCAGTCCAAATTAGAAAACCACAATAAAATGCAGGAAATATACTTAAATCAGCTTATGTCCAGTTGATGTATGCAGACAAATCTCAGTAGCAAGCAACTCTATTTAAAATGATTACAAGAGATGTAACCAACACAGGTTTTAATGTTATCAGAAACTCCCCAAGCTAATTAACACTTAAAGGAATTGCAAAGCAGTTTAACAACTAGTGCAGAGCTTCAGACACATACACAAGACAGTTTCAACAGAGCTAGATCTGAGGAAGCAGTCCAAATTATAAAACCACAATAAAATGCAGGAAATATACTTAAATCAGTGTATGTCCAGTTGATGTATGCAGACAAATCTCAGTAGCAAGCAACTCTATTTAAAATGATTACAAGAGATGTAACCAACACAGGTTTTAATGTTATCAGAAACCCCCCAAGCTAATTAACACTTAAAGGAATTTCAGAGCAGTTTAACAACTAGTGCAGAGCTTCAGACACACACACAAGACAGTTTCAACAGAGCTAGATCTGAGGAATCAGTCCAAATTATAAAACCACAATAAAATGCAGGAAATATACTTAAATCAGCTTATGTCCAGTTGATGTATGCAGACAAATCTCAGTAGCAAGCAACTCTATTTAAAATGATTACAAGAGATGTAATCAACACAGGTTTTAATGTTATCAGAACCCCCCCCCAAGCTAATTAACACTTAAAGGAATTTCAAAGCAGTTTAACAACTAGTGCAGAGCTTCAGACACACACACAAGACAGTTTCAACAGAGCTAGATCTGAGGAATCAGTCCAAATTATAAAACCACAATAAAATGCAGGAAATATACTTAAATCAGCTTATGTCCAGTTGATGTATGCAGACAAATCTCAGTAGCAAGCAACTCTATTTAAAATGATTACAAGAGATGTAACCAACACAAGTTTTAATGTTATCAGAAACCCCCCAATCTAATTAACACTTAAAGGAATTTCAAAGCAGTTTAACAACTAGTGCAGAGCTTCAGACACATACACAAGACAGTTTCAACAGAGCTAGATCTGAGGAATCAGTCCAAATTATAAAACCACAATAAAATGCAGGAAATATACTTAAATCAGCTTATGTCCAGTTGATGTATGCAGACAAATCTCAGTAGCAAGCAACTCTATTTAAAATGATTACAAGAGATGTAACCAACACAGGTTTTAATGTTATCAGAAACCCCCCAAGCTAATTAACACTTAAAGGAATTTCAAAGCAGTTTAACAACTAGTGCAGAGCTTCAGACACACACACAAGACAGTTTCAACAGAGCTAGATCTGAGGAATCAGTCCAAATTTTAAAACCACAATAAAATGCAGGAAATATACTTAAATCAGCTTATGTCCAGTTGATGTATGCAGACAAATCTCAGTAGCAAGCAACTCTATTTAAAAATGATTACAAGAGATGTAACCAACACAGGTTTTAATGTTATCAGAAACCCCCCAAGCTAATTAACACTTAAAGGAATTTCAAAGCAGTTTAACAACTAGTGCAGAGCTTCAGACACACACACAAGACAGTTTCAACAGAGCTAGATCTGAGGAATCAGTCCAAATTATAAAACCACAATAAAATGCAGGAAATATACTTAAATCAGCTTATGTCCAGTTGATGTATGCAGACAAATCTCAGTAGCAAGCAACTCTATTTAAAATGATTACAAGGGATGTAACCAACAAAGGTTTTAATGTTATCAGAAACCCCCCAAGCTAATTAACACTTAAAGGAATTTCAAAGCAGTTTAACAACTAGTGCAGAGCTTCAGACACACACACAAGACAGTTTCAACAGAGCTAGATCTGAGGAATCAGTCCAAATTATAAAACCACAATAAAATGCAGGAAATATACTTAAATCAGCTTATGTCCAGTTGATGTATGCAGACAAATCTCAGTAGCAAGCAACTCTATTTAAAATGATTACAAGAGATGTAATCAACACAGGTTTTAATGTTATCAGAAACCCCCCAAGCTAATTAACACTTAAAGGAATTTCAAAGCAGTTTAACAACTAGTGCAGAGCTTCAGACACACACACACAAGACAGTTTCAACAGAGCTAGATCTGAGGAATCAGTCCAAATTATAAAACCACAATAAAATGCAGGAAATATACTTAAATCAGCTTATGTCCAGTTGATGTATGCAGACAAATCTCAGCAGCAACCAACTCTATTTAAAATGATTACAAGAGATGTAACCAACACAGGTTTTAATGTTATCAGAAACTCCCCAAGCTAATTAACACTTAAAGGAATTTCAAAGCAGTTTAACAACTAGTGCAGAGCTTCAGACACATACACAAGACAGTTTCAACAGAGCTAGATCTGAGGAATCAGTCCAAATTATAAAACCACAATAAAATGCAGGAAATATACTTAAATCAGCTTATGTCCAGTTGATGTATGCAGACAAATCTCAGTAGCAAGCAACTCTATTTAAAATGATTACAAGAGATGTAACCAACACAGGTTTTAATGCTATCAGAAACCCCCCAAGCTAATTAACACTTAAAGGAATTTCAAAGCAGTTTAACAACTAGTGCAGAGCTTCAGACACACACACAAGACAGTTTCAACAGAGCTAGATATGAGGAATCAGTCCAAATTATAAAACCACAATAAAATGCAGGAAATATACTTAAATCAGCTTATGTCCAGTTGATGTATGCAGACAAATCTCAGTAGCAAGCAACTCTATTTAAAATGATTACAAGAGATGTAATCAACACAGGTTTTAATTTTATCACAACCCCCACAAGCTAATTAACACTTAAAGGAATTTCAAAGCAGTTTAACAACTAGTGCAGAGCTTCAGACACACACACAAGACAGTTTCAACAGAGCTAGATCTGAGGAATCAGTCCAAATTATAAAACCACAATAAAATGCAGAAAATATACTTAAATCAGCTTATGTCCAGTTGATGTATGCAGACAAATCTCAGTAGCAAGCAACTCTATTTAAAATGATTACAAGAGATGTAACCAACACAGGTTTTAATGTTATCAGAAACCCCCCAAGCTAATTAACACTTAAAGGAATTTCAAAGCAGTTTAACAACTAGTGCAGAGCTTCAGACACACACACAAGACAGTTTCAACAGAGCTAGACCTGAGGAATCAGTCCAAATTATAAAACCACAATAAAATGCAGGAAATATACTTAAATCAGCTTATGTCCAGTTGATGTATGCAGACAAATCTCAGTAGCAAGCAACTCTATTTAAAATGATTACAAGAGATGTAACCAACACAGGTTTTAATGTTATCAGAAACCCCCCAAGCTAATTAACACTTAAAGGAATTTCAAAGCAGTTTAACAACTAGTGCAGAGCTTCAGACACACACACAAGACAGTTTCAACAGAGCTAGATCTGAGGAATCAGTCCAAATTATAAAACCCCAATAAAATGCAGGAAATATACTTAAATCAGCTTATGTCCAGTTGATGTATGCAGACAAATCTCAGTAGCAAGCAACTCTATTTAAAATGATTACAAGAGATGTAACCAACACAGGTTTTAATGTTATCAGAAACCCCCCAAGCTAATTAACACTTAAAGGAATTTCAAAGCAGTTTAACAACTAGTGCAGAGCTTCAGACACATACACAAGACAGTTTCAACAGAGCTAGATCTGAGGAATCAGTCCAAATTATAAAACCACAATAAAATGCAGGAAATATACTTAAATCAGCTTATGTCCAGTTGATGTATGCAGACAAATCTCAGTAGCAAGCAACTCTATTTAAAATGATTACAAGAGATGTAACCAACACAGGTTTTAATGTTATCAGAAACCCCCCAAGCTAATTAACACTTAAAGGAATTTCAAAGCAGTTTAACAACTAGTGCAGAGCTTCAGACACACACACAAGACAGTTTCAACAGAGCTAGATCTGAGGAATCAGTCCAAATTATAAAACCACAATAAAATGCAGGAAATATACTTAAATCAGCTTATGTCCAGTTGATGTATGCAGACAAATCTCAGTAGCAAGCAACTCTGGCATCCTCTGCAAGATACACTTGTTCCTCCAAACCATTCTATTGATGTTGCAGAAGAGGTTTAAATCCCTATACAAAATATTTCTGATACCATTTAACTTGCTAATTGCTAATGTGCAGTGGTTCCATCAGTGCTGGGTCAGAGGATGCCTTTTACACTAGACACAGGTATCCCTATTACACTAAACACAGGTACCGAGCACAGTGACAGGACTTTATGTCAGTCCATGTAGGACACATTGTTTAGGCCTTGTATCCTTTTTAGTAATGTATCTCTGTGGGGATTCCATTTGTTACATGTGTCTAGACTGATACATGGCAAAGGAGGAATTATGCTCAATGATTAGCCTAATGATGTTCAAGTAAAGGGGTACAATGACATCTCTAGATCTGCAGGAATGACTGCAACTAGGGGCACAGAGAATATGCAAGAGAGGGCTGAAATTTACTGGAGAAAACTGGGAACGGAACCAAGGTATCCATCCATAGATCCATGTTGTGGTTAATATGGACTCTGTTTCAGAGCAGTGGTATCCTCTGCAAGATATACCTGTTCCTTCAAACCATTCTATTGATGTTGCAAATAATTAGAGAGGGGAATATAATAGAATGGAAAGAAGACAAGAATACAGTTGGACTGCAGGCTAGAGATTACCTTCCCTATCAAGGATTGATATCAGAGTACAGGCAAAAAGAAAGGAATCAAGGGATCCTAAGTGAAAGATCAGCAGTGGTAGAGATTTTAGTAGTATTTAGAACAGAAAGTGTTGTTAAAAAGAGATAATTAGTAGGGCATATACAATATTGCATGATAACTATATGAATCAGTTAGATGAGGTTAGAAAAGATTGGGAAGAGATACTGGATAAGCAATTCACAAAGAAACAATGGGGTTACATGTATGGCTCTCAAATATGCAACAGCATCTAGAATGTTTAGGATCTTTGCTTGGAAGTATTTGTATAGGTATTTTGTATACCCCAAGCAGACGCCAAAGATTTTTTTCTCAGGTAGATTGCAAATATTGGAGATGTGATGGGATGAAAGAAATAACTGGGAACATACTTTGGGGAGTTAAATGAGTTGAAAGATTTTAAAAATTCCCTGCAGATTTCTCTGTCAGAAATACTGGGTGAGCAAATTGGTGCAACTAAGGAAATCATTTTTTGTATTGTAATACAGAATCAGAATTGCCTAGACATAGTAAGGCCTTACTGAGTTTTATTCTGGTGGCTGCCAAAAAAGCAATTGCTAGAAAATGGAAATCAAAATCTAAACCAATTGTACTAGAAGTAATGAATATAGTAACAGAGATAAAAAGAATCTGAAGTGGGATCTTTAGAAAATGGTAGGAGCAAATTACAGACAAAATGGTAATTGTGGGAACAATACATGCAGAATAATGTTTTGGAAGAGGAATGAGGGATAAAGGAAGGCAGGAATTGAATTAACTGTATAATGTTTGATGGACAATGACTATATAGAAGATATGTGATGTATAATCTTTGCAACTGAAAATATGTCAATATGGTTTGTTTTCATTTAAATAAATGTATGATTGCCTATGTCATAAGTGATAATTCAATAGAATATAATCCCTTTGTTTATAAGCTGCGCAATATAGAAGGACTTTCTTAGAACAGTGAACACATGCTTGTCAAAAGTTAAGTCACTGTCCACATGAGTTCCCAAATCCCTCATTCTTCATTCCCTGTAGTGTCATTTTAAGCATTTAGGACATAAAGTGGAGTATATGCTTTACAGCTCACCTACCTTCACATAGAAAAATTCCAGTCTTTCTCAACCACATTTTCTTGCAAAACCATATTTCACATGTCTGTTCCTATATCTGTAGAATTTTTGCTTTTTAGTCTCTCATTTATTCACTAGTTTCAGTGTTGCTTGTCTTCTTCTTCCTTATCATCTCTATCACCAACAGCATCCCCCAGTTCAAGATACTCTTGATTCTTATAGTATGCACATGTGCTTTTTTCTATATTTCAAGCATTTTTCTTGGGAATAATGGAAAAAAAGCTTCACTGGCAACATTTATGTATGGGCTTTGCTGTCAGAAAAATGTGAAGCAGAGTCCCTATCAGTCTGCTAGCTCAGTATTTGTTGGATAACCTTTTTTTTCCTCCTTAGCCTGCTATGCATCCGGAATTATTTATTTTATTTTATTTTACATTTGTTTAATGAGGATGTCTGACTGGCAGTGTCCCTTTTTCAGCAGAGGCCAGGGGCGAAAAGCTCCATTACAAACAATACAAGAAATCAATAACAATCAAGAATACATAACTTTGGTAAATATAGGTAGTAAATAGTTTATACATAAACAATAAAATTTGAGGCAGTAATATACAGTGGAAAAAAAGAAAGCTAACAAATAAACTATCATGAAATAGCTTGTCTTCTTTGTTCTCCCAGGAAAAAAAATATTCTGAAGACAGCTAGATACAGCGGGTTGAATCTAACACCTGCCTCTTGACATTCCCTGATTGCTGGGATAAATGTGCTTCTCTTCAGCCTGCTGTACAGCAAATAACCATTTTCAACAAGCACATTGTTGTCTCCAGTTTTTAATACTTTTCCTTTCTGCTATAATTTTTGTCAGAATCAGCTCTTTTCTGCTGGTGTCTTTGCAGCTTTACTAATTTAGGTCTTGGCTGCTTTCTCATGTCTAGTTTTGGAGCATATACATAATGTGCCCTTTTAATTAACAAATTCCACTGTGTAACACCAGTCCAGTCGCTTATTTTTACCTTCATAAAATTACTAACTCTCTCTTCCATTTTGTTAAGTACATCAGAAAATCTGAGATTTTTTCAGCACGGTTTGTCTTCTAATTCTACTATCTTTTGAAACAGCTCTTCTTGAGAAGCCTTATTCCTTCACTGTTCCATTTATTTTAAACACCTGAATACAACTGATTTATTTTTCATCTAAATTACTGGAAGCCATCTCCTGTAACAAAACTGAAACTTGAACTGTTTTTTTAATGGACAGCTATATGATTCTTTCCAGCTAGAGTTTTCTTTTCTCCTTTTATGGTTGATTTTCTCTCAGCTAGTCTAGATTTTATTCTTTGGTAGCATCCAGCCAGTGTAATTGCTAGCCAGCAATTAAATTTTACCCAAACTGAGTTTCTATGGCTGTGTTTTCAAAGTTTCCATTTTCACAGTGGGCGACCTAAAATCAGTCAGTTGATCAGTGTGCAGCCAAACTAAAAAAACACCACAATATCCAACAGTGGTAACTTAAAACTTATAACAAAAACAATAAACCATCTATAGTGCTGACCAGCAAAAGAACCACAGGTATTAGCGTGAAAAAATCTTTAGTCTCTGCTTTCATCTTATGACTTCCTCAGAATAAAACAGTCACAAACTTTTTCCAGTATATACAATAATCAACCAATCAACCATCCTAACCAAGTCCCAAGCTGTTATTTATTGTGAACTGTTTTCTTGATAAATTAATCTTTTCCTGAGGGAGAAAAACACAGCATGCATAGGTGCCCAGAGCACATCCTGTAAAGTTACACTCCATGAGGACACTATTTGAAACTTTATAAAATTGGCTATATCCAGAGATGTAAAGTTACACTCCATGAGGACACTATTTGAAACTTTATAAAATTGGCTATATCCAGAGATTTGCTTGTTAATCTGTTTCAGTCCTTGGCATCACAGTCATCCACTACATGGATGGAGCAACCAGAAGCCAGTCATTCAAGAAGGGAAAGTCCCTAGATCTCTGAAGTCAGAGAGCTGCTACAATTGCAAACATGTATTTGTTACCTGGTGGATGTGGTGAGAGAAAATGGCAGTGCCCCGAATTGAAATGACTGAATCCTACACATTTTGAAGAAACATCCTGGAGTCCTTTACTATTTTAATGTATAGGTATACATTTTAGAGGTCAAGAAAGCACATCCAGTCATCATCAGAAAAAGAAGAAGGGAAGGACTGCACTATGACCACCTAAAGGGCATTATGCGAACATGTAGACTTAGGTCACTCAAGCTGAGGATGGTCGTGAGATCTTGAGTTTTTGTGGCCACTAAAAATAATGCTGAGTAAAAGCTGTGCCATTTCTAGTTTAGTGAATTCTTTGGTTGGCTGCTTTTGACAGTAGGTCTTGGAGTACAATCCTTACCTCAGCCTTTTAACAGTGTGAGATGTCTGGAAAGAAGGAATGTGATATAGAACTGGATAAAAAGGGAAGTGTATATCATCTAGGGAAGATGACTCTCATCTACCTGTCATGCATGATGGGGAGACAGATAAACCTCAACTGCCCCAAGTGGAGGAGCTGTGTCAAGCTTCAATGATTAGAATATTGTCCACCAGAAGAAGGGCGATGTGATCTCTGGTTAATATACTGAGATCCTTCTCATCTTCTAGAGTTATGCTCATTCCGGTGATTGCCAGGTCTTCTGTGGCATTTTCCAGAACCACATATTCTGACTGTGAAAACTAAAGCTATTGAGGGCAGCAATCCATCCTATTAAATGGATGCTGAAGGGCCTGAAAAAGTATTTTGAAAAGAGTATTGCCCTCACACTCCTATTCCTTACTGAGTATCAGAAGAGCAAGGTACAATTAAATGGGATGTTGATGATTTGGGCTTTGGAATTCTCAGGGAATTTAGTTAGGCTTAAACATGATGGCATACAGCAAGACCATCACCTCCTACTAATTAGAATCAGAGTTTGATGTTGACAGTTGGGAATGCAAGCATGGGTGCTGGAACCATAGAGTGAGGGGCACCCCCCCACTTTTGCAGCACTTGCGACCATCCCAACTTGTCATCACATGTGCAATGACCACGTGCCTGTTTGAACAGATTTCTTATTTTAACTGCAGTTTTGCCTTCAGGTGGATTTTTTTATTGCAGAGCTGGGTATTTTTCTTTTAACTGCAGTCTCAGATTTTTTTTTATTGCAGAGCTGGGGATAAAGACCGTTCGGGCAGACCTGTTTGAATGGATTTCTTATTTAGTTTTGCCGTTTGGGCGGATTTCTTTATTGAGGTGCTGGGAATACAGCTTTCTTTATTGCAGAGTTGGGGATAACGTCCGTTCGGGTGGATTTCTTTTAACTGCAGCCTTGGAGTTGTCTTTTACCTGCAGCCTCGGATTTTTCTGGATAACGGCCGTTCGGGCAGACATTTAGTTGCGGATTAACTGCTGCCTTCGAGATTACTGTATGCAGTGCTAAGGTACTGTCTTCAGAGGTGTGTGTGTGTGTGTGTGTGTGTGTGTGTGTGTGTGTGTGTGTGTGTGTGTGTGTGTGTGTGTGTGTGTGTGTGTGTGTCAAAATGCCTCCAACAGGATACATCTAGTGGCTAGAAGTACACAGGCTCAAACCCTATACCTTGGGTGCAGGTAAAAAGAGCCTAAAGTCCCTAGCCACCAATTTATGCCTCACAATTTTGTTTTGTTTCTCATTAAATCTCTGTTTTTTCAGGAGCAGTAAAACAAAACCTTTTAATGCTTGCAATTTTCTAAGTTTATAAGATCAGTATTTGAAATGTGTCCCTTTTTTGGGGCTGTATTCCCCCATTATTGGCTTTGTTCTGTATTTTTGTATTAAGAGGTTGAAAGCTATGGTGGTAAGTGAGAACTGAATTCACTAAATGATAGCCATTTAAGTTTGTCTTCCTGTCTTTCAGGAAACTGATTTACCTTAGTTGTATGCTGTTCTGACTGTAGTGCACAGGGTTCTCGGTTCAAGACTTGGCAGTGAAATGTAAAGTGGTAACACAAGATTTTATGCAAGCAACTTTCCAAAATAATACAAGCAATGTTTAAAATGTGTCCCTGGCCTTTTGCCCCCCCCCCAATTGAAAATAAGTGCAAGAAGCTGTGCAACATGCCTATGGCTTACACTACTGTGATTCTGTATTTGTATTTTTATATATATATATATAATATATACTGTGTGTAGAAGTAGACTGTTATCATGGAAATGTTCTGAATAGGGCAGTATTGTCACTATTGGTGCATGCATTTTGCTTCATTGCCTACTGGTAAAATGTTCAAACAATAAATTTAAAATGCGCTCTAACTTGCATCTAACAAGTGTGCTGTATTATACAAGGAATATAATTTAATAAAGTCAGGAAGGTGTATCAAAGAACGCATGTATGTTTATTGTTTTGTGCGCAAGGGGCCTCTGATTTGAAAACAGCCCAAAGGTAATCTTTATCCACCACTGGCCAAATGCATTTTCTTTGGATGTGTTGTGGGTTTTAATGCAGTTTCAATGAATGTGAGTTTCAAGGGCAGAGAAGTTTTAATTCCAAGTCTATTTTCATTGTGAGACAGCATTGCTTTGTTTAGCAGATATCTGTTAGTGTTTGTGCATTGTGCTATAAAATGTAAAAAAATAAAATCCATATAATCATTGTAGAAGTAAAGCAGTATGCACACATTAGTGTTTTTGTTAAATGGGGTGAAATAGCCAGGTGATAGGACATTGGAATGGCTACAGGGGGACTCTGGTGCTATATTTTGGTTCTGTTCTTCAGTTTGCATTTGAAAGTTGGTATCCCACAATTCCTTTGGAGTAGGTGGGGTTGTGTAATTATGTATGCAAATGTTGCGTTAATCAGCGTACAGATTTGTACCTATTTTTCATGGGCCTGAATGTTGTGGAGAAATTGATATATACCACAGAGGCTACCACTGTTCCAGAACAAACTATCCATAAAAATAAAACAAAGCTCATCCGTTTGTATTCAAATGCAACTTGGATTTAAGTATGGGCAGTAGAAAATGTACTCCACGATTGCCCCTCATGCCACAAATGGATAGAGGCAGTTCCTAAATGCTGCTTCCCTTATATAGGTCCCCTCAAATTATCTATGGAATGATCACAGTTATTCTCACTAGGGCTAATATACAATTATCAGCCATGGGATAAGTAAGACCAATCAGAAAATGTTAACTCAAGAATCAAGCATCAAAAGGGAATTGGATAAGATTAAAAAGTCTACCAAATCAACCTATGTTGTGGTAGTAAATAGTTATAAAAAAATTGCCCTTTTTAGAACACTAAGTGCCCCCCCCCCAGTCTTCAACAGCTTCTGGCGTCTCTTAATGCAAGTTAGTCTAAACCATTTAATGCTGACAAGTATTCCAGAGTCCTGAACAACTCATTTATCAGGTCCTTTTAAATCTCCCCTGGAGAATGAAGTAATTCAGTACCCTCAAATTAATTATAGAAGATGACAATACCTGCTTCCCAAATCTGTCTAAGGATTTCTTTTTGGAGGATTTATTGCCTTAGACTGTGGCTTTAGACACTTTATGAGTATAACAGCTACCACTATGAATTCTACCATTGGGTTTTATGACCCCCTGAGGTAGTCTTTGGGTTGACCAAGAAAGTTTTCAAGTTACTGGGGAACAGATGCAACCAGATGAGGGTTTTTAAAGACATTTATCATCCACCACTTTAAACAGTTCATAGGTATGGGCAATCACCCAAGAAGAAGATCTGGGTGAGTGGAAGGACTCCACAATGATTTGCTCTGAATCCAGGGGATGTCCTGTGGTCACTTTGTCTTGGCCCTAATAAGTTCTAAGATCTTCCTGAACTTAAGTTCTTCAGGAGGGAAGGTGGAAAAATCATCATCTTGTTTGTCATACATGCCTGGGATGGGAGCCTCCACAGGGGAGTCCACATACTACTACTTGCACATTGCCTTCCAGTCAGGTCCTGGAAGGGAAGAATCCAGGGAGGAAAGAAGACTCTGAACTGGACAAGCAATTGTCATTCTGTGGAGGACATCTGCCCCACTCTATCCTTGACCATAAGGAGAGACAAAGCTGATGCAGAAGAAAATGGACCCAAGTAAGCCAAAGTCTGAAATGCTTTTCACAAGACTTCAGGCAAGAATGGCAATCTGGTATGCATCAGGACCTGTCATGCCCCTGCTGCAGCAGGTGCTGACATTGCCAAAGAGCTGGAAACTGCTAAGGCCATCCCTTATTCTTAGGTTAAACATGTCAGACAAAAAATGCCAAAGCCAAACTGGTTGTCCTTAGCACTGGGGCCTAGATCATCCCTGATGTATTAGTTGTGGTTGAAGTTTTTGTTGCTGAACATTGAAAAGCTGAGCTCAGGGGAATGGGATATTTGGTCTTGAAGCCATGGGAGCTGGCAGTGACCCCAGTGCTTTGACTCCTGGTGTCAATACAGGAATCTACCCAAAAGAGGTCAAGGTCAAGGCCATTGGTGCTGGCAGTTGAGTTGTCAGTGATAGCAAGGTCAAGTGCACTAATTCTGAAATAGCTGTTGATGTTGATACATTTAATGGACTGATTGATGGCTTTGACAACATTAGGACTCAGAATGAACCTGTGGAGTAAAGTTTCACAGCTCTTTTTGAGATGCACAACAGAATGTTTTCTATAGTCCCTGATGCTAGCAGGGGTGGAAACCTGAGACCAAATCTGCAGCATTTGAAAAAAAAATGTGCTACATCTTGTAGTCCAGTCAGATGGACATGCATCTTTGAGGTCTACTGTAACATGAATTTACAGGCCTACAGATGTGTAGCTTTGGCTTGGGTGCCACTGAGCCTACGCTCACAGCAGACAACAATAGGAGGCATGGTCCTTCTGACTTGAGATGCGCTGGAACTCTGTTTAGTGGAGATGGACAACAAGAAAACTTCCTTGGCAGTATATATCCTGGGCTGCTTCTATACGCTAGAGATGTCCTTGTTGGTGGAACGTTTTCTCTTAGGGACTAATCTATTCATGAGCAGGAAGCCCTAGAATCAGAAGATGGAGTATCTCTCAGCTTCTTGAGTTCCAACCTGTTTTTGTTTTCCTTAAATTAGAAGGCTTGATGGAAGCGCTGATCACACAATCCTTGGAAAGGAGTGCTTCACCAATGCACCTGACATATAGGGCATGTTTGTCCTTAAGAAGAATCTTAGCTGCACAAGAACATTTCTTAAATGTAGGAGCTTCTTATTTGAAATATATTACTTAAAGGTAGATAGTACAGTTCATTGACTGATTTGAATACTAACGTATTAAAAAAGATTGCTCTGTCTGTCATCAGAGAAGTTTTTATAATGTGTCACAGTATGTTCCCTGTACCCGGAGAGGTATAGGAATCTAAAATTTATATTTCTACAGTCTTATAGAAATCAGGGTGAGTAGCTTTGATGTTGTATATGCTGTCTTTATTTGACTGAGGGCTTTTTGCAATTGTGCTTCTGTAGGATTATGAAATGAAACAGTCTGATATAGTGTTAAACCAAGGTATCTTTGCTGAATGATAATTTGAAGTTTGGTTACTGTGGCGTCTTTTATTACTGGCAGCTGAGCTGTATTAATATGCCCCAAACAACATAATGGTTGTGTGAAAATTTGTTTTTTTGGACGGCGTAGTGGTAGAGTTATCGCCTCACAGCAAGTGGTTCTCCGGTTCGATTCTCGGCTGGGGTGTCTTCGATGCGGAGTCTGCATGTCTTCCCTGCATTCATGTGGGTTTCCTCTGGGGTGCTCCAGTTTCCTCCCACAATTCAAAGACATGTGTCTGGAGTGTTTCTCCCTGGGCCTCTGCTGAAAATTGGCTTTGTTCCAAGTCGGACTTTCCCAGTAAACAAATATGAAATAAAAAATAAAAATGTTATCAATATTTACAGAGGACTTGTGAGAATTGGTAACTATGATGCTTCCAGCATACAAGAGACAGTTTAAGTGAGGGATAGTCCAGGACAGATCATTAGTAGATGGGTAGAATACAATAATGGCCCTGAAACTGACCTCTGAAGAACATCTTTCCTGAATGAGCTGCAGTAAGATCGTTAATTATTACCTATTACTCTAAATGTTTTGTCCAAGTAGTTATCAAACCAAACCATCATTTCTTGAGAGAAGATACATGACTTACGTTTTTCAGTAAAATATCATACTCAAGTGTTTCAAATACACACTTTAAGGCAAAGAAAATGCCACCTGTTCTATAATTGCATAGCTTTGGTTGTTAAGGGTTTACATGGCAATTAGTACACTATATTTGGGTTAAAAAACATTCTGTACGACTGTAAACTGAATGTCAAAAAATGCAATATTGAATCCTTTGAGAAGTCATCTATCCCAGGGAACTGTCATATTGACAATATTCCCCTAAGAGCTGATCCAGTTGTTTGGGGTTTGGGAACTTGTGGACAATGACCTAACTTTCGGCCAACATGTATCCATTGTCATAAGAAAGTCTTTGTATATTGTACAGGTTGTAAACAAAGAGATTGCGTCTTGATCTAGGTATGTCACTGTCCTCCTTTACTTAGTGCTCAGTAGGCCAGTTATTGATTATAGTGTTGCCTTTGGAATGTATCTATCCAGACACATGCAGCAACTGGAAAGCCCCCAGAGATACCTTACTAAAAGGATACAAGGCCTAAACAATATGTCCTACATGAATAAACTCAAAGCCCTATCACTATACTTGGTATCCTATAGACTACTAAGAAGTGAAGTGTGTTTGGCATGTGAGGCATCCTCTAATCCAATACTGATGGATTTACTACATGTTAGCAAGTCAAATGGCATTGGAAATACTTGGTCAAGGGATCTAAACCTTATCTTGAAACATCAACAGAACAGTTTGGAGGGACAGGTATATCTCTCAGAGGATACTGTTTGCTCTGGAACAGACTCCCCATCCACGTAAAACAAAGTTCATCCCCATCCATATTGAAGTGCAATTTGACTCTATGGATGGGAAACAGAAAATTTACCCCAGGACTGCCCCCTCTGCTACTAATATATGGAGGCAGTTCCTAAATGCTTTATCCCATGCATGGGTACCTTCTAATTATATATGGTATGATCCCAGTTATTCTTATTAGGGGTGATATACAATTATCAACCATGGGATGAGTAAAGCCAATCTAACACCAAATGGGATAAGTAAATTTTTTGAACCAAAAGGAAAACTGGCTAGGCTTAAAATGGCCAGCAAGGCCAGGTCTCTGAGTACTTACCTATGAACCTATGAAAGACAGTTATTTTTTATGTTAAATATGTGTGTGGCTGTGATGAGGGCTTTAATTGTGATTTTGTTTAAAAAAAGAAAGGTTTTCAGTGATGTTAAGATTCAGGGACATTATTAACCATTCAGGTTTGCTTTTGTATTCTGATCATCCATATACATATAAACATGGGGAATCTTAAGACTGAAATTGACTATGTCTTATTATCTACCTTTTTGATGAAAAACACAGGGGAACTAAAGTTTTTTCACCATATGCCTTTTGTGGTTAGATAAGAAATGTTTTAGGCTGAGGAAAAGAGTAAAGAGATGTACCAGTTTATGTGAAGATTGGGAAATTATTTGGCAAGAAATCCACCTGTTTTATTCCTATGATATTGAAATGAGAGAGTTTTATACTGATTCGACTACATTATGGAAAGCCTATAAGTTGAAATCTACTACACTCTACAAGGGAATAGGGAGGGAATAGCATACATGTGGAAGAGAATGCACTACTTCTCTGTTACATAATTATCACAGGTATTTGGAAGATAATGGAGACATTTCTTTATATGTGGAATGTGACTTCTATGAAATACGCAAATTAAAATTAGGGATTTACTTTTGTGGTAAAAGTATTTTCTGGATGGCCACGAGGAAGAGGTACAACCATGAATATGTAGCATTGCTAAATTAACAGAGTTCTGTAAGATTATATTTGTCTAGACAAAGTGCAGAAGTGAGAAGGCAAGCAGAGGTCTTGGCCTGTGTATAAAATTTTGTTGGGTAATAATATACTGATAAGAGGAAAATTCAATGTGTCAAGTGGAGGGTCTCTAAGCTTTCATTAGCTGGCAGTAATTTGCTAGAATGTCATATTTTTTGGACAAATTGGAGACTGCTATTCATCTAGGTAAGGAAGGTAATGTTCTGGAATATGATGGCCGTAGCTATAAATTCCATAAGATGTTATCTGATGCAGATAAACAATGATTTCTGGCTGTATTGAACACATGGCTTGAGGCTGATTTACAGGATGAGGAAATCAGGGGATCAGCATGATTTACAAAACTGGTGCCCTCTTTCTCTGCAGTGTTGACTACAATAATTTTTGGTTGTAATAAATACATGGTTTGAGGCTGGTTTCCAGGATGAGGAAATCTGTGTTGCTTTGTTAAAGGTTTTGCAGGAAAAAAGGGGGATCAGCATGATTTACAAAACTGGTGACCTGTATCTCTATGCAATGTTGACAACAAAATATTGATAAATATTTTACAATTGCTATTTGTGGTAGGTGTCCTTCAAACATTATTTGCAGGGTTTGCAGGGTTATATTATATGAAAGGAAAAACTTATTGTTGACAATTATGGAGGTTGCTTGCAGATCAGAGAGCACGTGCTATGTGCTGTATCTTTAAGAAGCATGTCAAAGACTGAGCGTGCACGTATAAATGTTTAGCACATGCCATTTTGAGAGTGCAGCCAGAGAGTAAGCATATAAGATTACAGCAGTTAATTTGTATATAAGTTACTTAAGTTAAAGTTAATAAACTTCTATAGTGATGTGTTTGTATAGAATAAAGTTTCTTGAACAGAACATACAAAGACTCTCCTATTGTGTCCAAAGTAGGAGAGAGATATGGTGTCAGAACTGGGAGCAAAGAGAATACGATTTGGAGCCATGAGTTGCAGAGATGACCGTGAAGGGAAACTAAAAGAAATGAGCGTGAAAAAGAGCCAGAAAAGAAGCAAAGGTAATGAGAATATGCACAAACTACTTATTTCATAAAAAGGACAAAACGGGGCATTACAAGGGCACAAAATGCATTATTAAACAAGAAGGAGGCATAAAAGGCTTATTAACTAAAGGAAATGTTTAAAGTAAAGGTGTTTGATGAAATGATTAACAGAAAAGTAAAATGAGCATGTTTAAAGGCAAAACGAACATGTTAAGGCAAAACAGGCCTGTTTAGAGTAAAATGAGCACAAGAAAAATACAATGGGCATAAAAAGAGATTAAATGAGCAAAACGAATATAAAAACGGCAAAAAAGGGGCTCATTAGGTGTAAATTAAGCAAGGCAACTGTATGTTTTTTGGCAAAGTGTTGTGTATGCTGTGCATAACTACGGCTTCATATTTTATCAAGGGCATAACTAAAGTTATTCAGAGTATCTCAGTGTGTAAAAGTGGTTACAGTCTGTGCTTATTACTGTGCATGTATTTTGAAGAGTTATTTGTGTGTGAAGTGCTAGCCATTTCGAAAAGTTTCTTGTGCTGGGTGTGTCTATTTGCACAGTGCCTCCATTACAGAGTGTTCCTTGCACTGTAGAGAATTGCCTAGAAAGATACTATAATTTTGGGGAAGTTTCAGTGTGTTGTGTACAGTTTATTTGTAGAGTGGTAGTAAAAACAACAGAAACCAGGAAATGGAGCTCAGTGAAGAAACAAAATCATAAAAAGCACACCAACGTGGTGCTTTAACAGGCAGGGTGGTAACTCAAGCTGTCAAATAAAACCAACTCAGATAAAACATAAAAAATTATTTATTGAGGTGAGTGCTTTCACGGTAAAACACCGCTTCATCAGACAACCCAATTAAAGCATCATGCAGTTTTATATTCAAATCAGCCAATGAAAATCACATAATTATTACAGAGCATAAAGTCTTAAAGTGCAGAAACACAGAAAATCATATGAACAACATACTAAAAAAGTCAATGCTTCAATGACCTTTCTCTTAAAAATGGTTTCAATGAAACCATATCATTAATACCAGGGAAGCAGTCTACTTTAAAGAAAAGAATCCATTTCTGCTCACAGACTTCTGTCCTGTTTTTAATGTTGCCTCCCCTCAAACTTTCATATATAATTTCTAACACAAAAAATTTAAAGTAGTGTTGTGCATTACTAGACTCAACATGTTTAAATAGCACACTAGTTTCTTTTTTATTTCTAATATCTCTTAGGTGTTCAAGCACACAATCTCTCAAACAGCAGTTCGTCTTCCCAATGTAGTATACATTACAGTATGTGCAGAAAGCATAGTAAACTAAATTCTTTGTAGTACAGTCAACATATAAAGGAAAGTCTACTGTGCACTTCTGCACAGGATGTACAAACTGACTACCTGTATAAATGTATTTGTACGCCCTACACTTCCTACAAGGGAACGTCCCAAACCTATGCGAGGTAGGGGCTGATGGTATATCATTGCTTCTATAACATAGCTGTTTCTTAATAGATGCACTATTCTTAAAAGAAAAACTAGGATACTGGAAACTATTTCACTAAGCTCTTCATTTGCATACAGAATGTTCCAGTTCCTCTTGATTATATCGCAAAAAATACCAATGTCATTCTAGTAGGTTAAAGGAAACCTGATCCTACGTAAAAGTATGGGTGTCACTACTAGTTGCACCTCATTAGAAGGCACAGAAAAGAAGGGATTACTTTTAATACTTTCATGTTGTGCATATGATTTTCTGTGTTTTGGCACTTTAAGAGTTTATGCTTTGTAATAATTGTTATATGATTTTCATTGGCTGATTTGATTATAAAAATGCATGATGCTGTAATTGGTTTGTCTGATGAAGTGATGTTTTAGCATGAAAGCTCTCATCTCAATAATTTTTTTTTATGTTTTATCTGAGTTGGTTTTATTTGATACCTTGAATTACGACTCTGCCTGTAGGAGCACCATGTTGGTGTGTTTTTTACGATTTTATTTGCAGAATGCCATTACTTCAAAATGTTATTGACTCTCACCTTCTCCTGCTCAGTTTACTCACATTGTACAGTTATTTGACATTTTTGTTATATTAAGAGGTGATTTCATGCTATACAGTAATTTCAAGAGTATTACACTGCACAAGAAAGACTTTATTTCACAAAGTTCACTTATAAAGAGGCTTATTCTGCTATTGAACAAAGTTATAAGTACTGGCATATGTGTATGTGTTCTTACTTATGTGCAACACTCTTCACTGGTATGTGTTAATATGGCAGACAGATTTCAAAAGCCCTTACCTCTTGTATTTGATCAGAGTATTGCAGAGAAATGGAGAATATATGAGCAAAAGTATGATATTTTTATACAAGCATCTTATTCAGATAAAGATGCATGCACCAAGGCATTAATTTTGCTAAACTTAGCTGGGTAAGAGACCATAGAAAGAGAGCATTCATTTGTGCATGCACCAACAGTGTATGAAGGCGAAGGAGAAAACCATCATATTGTTGTACAGACTGAATTGAGGGTAGACCTGGAGTGTTTGAAGTGCAAGTTCAGATAAAGGTGTAACTCCTAGACAAATATTACACTGGAGAGGGATTTGTTTTACATGAGTGATCAGAAACCAATGGAAACTTGCAGCTTATATAACTGATCTAAGAAACAAGGCTAAAATGTGTTGGTTTAGTGACTTAAAAGATGAGTTAATAAAGGACAGGCTCATGTGTAGTATTAATAGTACTGCTGTGAGAAAGATATTGCTTTGTGATAGTGATTTAACATTGAATAGAGCCATAGAGATTTGTCAAATCCATGAAGTGAAAGAAAAACACACAAGTATGCTTACAAGTGACAAGAGCATGGTTTCAGCAGGATCCAGAGTAAATGTAGACAGCATGCAGCACTTGGCAAACAGAAATAGGCCTACTAGGCACATGACAGCTGGCTCATCAAGAAAACTACATAGTTTTCCAGTAAGTTCTAAGACCAGTTCAGTTAAAAGAGCATGTTCCTTAGTGCAGTACAAGCATGGCTTGGGTCCAGCTTTATTGTTAACTGTCACAGTTGTGGTGCAAATCATGAGTCTAAAAGAGAGAAATGCTTAGCATTTGGTCAGCAATGTCACAAGTGTAACAAATGGAACCATTTCCAAAAAGTTTGCAAATCAGGTAAACCTTGCACAGTTGTAAAGAAATGTCACACAGAAAAGCAGGTTGATCAAGTAGAGATGCAGCAGTCAAATTTCTATGTGGATGGTGTGTCAGTAATTGGTGAAAGAGTTGATACACTGAATTTATTGGCAAACAGCGAAGTGATCTGTCCTGCCCAAATCAATAGTAAATCCACAGAGCTTAAAGTAGACACAGGTCCAAAGTGTAATGTTATATCATCAGACACATTTGCTAGAGTGAGAACTGATGAGAAACTCAGTGTGACCAGTAATGTGAAACTTGCTGCTTATGGATGTGAAGAGACTCAAACTGAAGGCTCAGTGATGCTTTCATGTTATTTGGCCAAGAACTGCTACAACTTGTTATTTTATGTATTCAGAAGACCAGTACCGTCTTTATTGGGAATCAAAGATAGTTTGAGAATGAATCTGCTTTCTTTTACCAAAGAGGTTCATCACATAAGTGCATCTCCTAGTTCTAATTTTTATGAGGTCATTTTCTCAGAATATGCTGATGTTTTTGAGGACAGGTTGGGCAAATGTCCAGTAGTATATTCCATGAACTTAGATCCAGAGGTCACTCCAGTAGCCAGACCAGCAAAAACAGTTCCAATAGCTATGCGGGATAAAGTTAAGGCTCAGTTGAACAAAATGGTACAGCAAGCTGTAATTTTTCCAGTTATAGAACCAACTGAATGGGTTTCATTGATGGTAGCAGCTCACAAGAAATCAGAATATGCATTGACCCAAGAGATTTGAACAAAGCAATGAAAAGACCATATCATCCAATGCGCACAGTCTAAGAGTTTGCTGCCCTAATACCAAATGCCACTGTTTTTTCAGTCTTGGATGCAAAGAGTTCATTTTGGCAAATGATGCTTGATCACAAATCCTCATTATTAACCACTTTTGGTACTCTGTTTGGCAAATATAGATTTTTAAGGATGCCATTTGGAATAAATTCTGCGAGTGAAATCTTTCAGGTGCAATGGAGCAAGAGTTTTCAGGTTATCCTTGTAGATGATTTATTGGTTGGAGGCAATGGTGAAGCAGAGCATGACAGAAACTTAAAGAAATGTCAAGACAGAGCACGTGAAGTGATCATGAAGCTCAATCCTCTGAAGTGAAAATTCAGACTCCCAGAAGTTACATATGTAGGTCATTTGTTTACCAGTACTGGCTTGTGACCAGACTTAACCAAGCAAGCAGCCATTCTTGAGATGTCAGCACCAGACAATGTTCAAGCTTTACAATGTTTCCTAGGTATGGTCAACTATTTAGGCAAGTTTATACCAGACTTCAGTGAGTGGACAGCACCTTTAAGACAGCTAATGTGCAAAAATGTTGCGTGGTCATGGTTAGAACAGCACCAGAAGGTGTTTATTTATTTGTTTTACATTTGTTGACCGGGATTGTCCAACTGAGCTGAAGAGCCATTTTTCAGTGGAGGGCCGGGGAGAAAAGCTCCAACATATTATACAATTTTCATTATACATTAGCATTAAACAGCAGTGTTACAGGATTATTACAAGGCATTAAGTAGCAATACAATATTATACAGTGTCAATAATCAGGAGTATAGCAAAACTATTTCAAGATGTATAAAAAGAAAATATGTCATTAAGATGAATATAGTTTTTGGGGTAAGTGGTTACAGAAACCCAGTTTTATCATAATGTTGCATGAAGGCTAGACAATTACAATAGAATGTTTTTCTGAGGCAATTTGCTTAATAAATTTTAGAAGACAGTAGAAAGAGTAGAAAAGGAAGATTAGAGAGAGCTAGTGAGAAGAGTGAGTTAAGGGCAGAAAGTAGATTAAGGTATGGGAAGTAGGCGATGTTTAAGGAGGGAGAGTGCAGTGGCAGGACCAGTGACTTTTTAAGTGCTCTTTGAAGAGCTCAAGCAGAAAATTGTCACCCCACCTACATTAAGATATAATGATGTGAACAAACCAGTTACTCTTTCCTGTGATGCTTCAAAATTTGGTGTAGGAGCTATTAATACTTCAGGAGGGCAGACCAGTAGCCTATGCATCTAGAACACTTACCCAAACTGAGATGCAGTATGCTCAAATGGAGAAAGAACTTTTGGCAATAGTATTTGCATCTTCCAAGTTTCACAATTATATTTATGGTCGAGCTTTTCAGAGTGAAACTGACCACCAACCTCTAGTTACTATTCTAAAGAACCCTATGCCTTCACCTCCAGCAAATTTACAAAGGATGATGCTCAAACTGCAAAAGTGCAACTTCAAAATGGTCTATACGAAAGTCAAACTACTCTATCTGGCTGATAGATTATCCAGATCACCCAGGAATACAGCTGAACAGCTTGATGGAGAGACTTTTGACTTTGATGTGATGAGAGTGCATAATTTTTCCACCTCTAGGCTCGATGAGTTCAGAGATCACACTAAGACTGATCCAATTTTGCAAAAGCTCAGTCACTACCTTAATGTTGGATGGACGACAAATCAATCTAGTGTACCACCAGAAGTGCAAACCTATTTTCCCTACAGAGATGAAATGTTTATGGAAGATGACATTATTTTCAAAGGTCCTATAATTGTTGTTCCTGCTCCCTTACAACATGACTACATCCATATTTTGCATTGTGGTAACTCAGGTTCCACTTTCACTAAGAGAATTAGTATTTTGGCCTTCATTACTAAAAGACATTGATAAAGTACTTTCTTCTTGTTCAGTATGTAATAGTACTAGAGGGCACTTGCAAAGAGAATGGCTTCATCTACATCCAGTTCCTGAACTACCTTGGTCGGCAGTAGCCACTGATACCTTCAAGTGGAACAATCAATACTAATTGGTATTGGTAGCCTCTTATTCAAATTGGTTTGAGATTGATCTGCTACCTAATCCAACATCTACTATTGTTATTACAAAGCTGAAATATCATTCCTCAGCCCATGGTAGCCTGCACAAAGTTATTTCTGCCAACGGTACTCAATTTACTAGCCAGTTATTTCAGAAATTTGCAAGAAAATGGGACTTTCTACACATTACCAGCACTCGTGAGTATCCTCAGTCGAATGGCCTAGCTGACTGAGCTGTGTGGAGTGCGTAACAACTAACTGAAAGGTCAAGACATGACAATTCAGATGTTTTCTTAAATCTCCTTAACCTTAGGAATGTACCATGTGATGATGTTCTCGGATCTCCAGCTCAACGACTTCTTTCCAGGCAAACAAGAACTACGCTACCTATTCCTACCAATCTACTAAAGCCTAAATCCAGGAATAATAAGACCATCAAGGCTCAATTATTTAAGAAACGTTCAATCCAGAAATCATTGTATGACAAGTCAAGCAAACTTTTTTCTCCATTAAGGGAAGGAGAAATGGTCAGACTTCAAACAGAAAAATGTTTTGACTGTACAGGACAAGTTATTGGCAAATGTCCTGAACCGAGATCCTATCTTATAGACTTGGAAGGTACGCAGTAGAGACAAAACCATAAATATCTGTTGCCTGTACCAGAATCATCATCACAACATTGTTATAGTGACTTAGACTCTAAATCTCAGAGGGAGCCAAATGTTGTTTCCATCCCAGAGGTGTTCCTACTTCTGATTCCATTCCTGAAGAAGTTCCAAGTAAATCAGAGATTGAACATTTTTCAGAGACTGTTCCAATAGTTAAGCCCATTTCTCAATTTTATATCACACGTTATGGATGAGTATCTAAGCCCAGTGTGAAATATGTAGCAACATGGACTTAACTGTGTATATATGTATTTTATTTTGTCTAAATGCATGACTATTAATTGTCTGTGATATCTGCATGCCAAAAAAAGTTTCATAACATTGTATGTTTTGTTTTCAAGAGGGAGGATGTAGCTAAGACAGCACGTGCTATGTGCTGTATCTTTAAGAAACACATCAAAGACTGAGTGTGCACATATAAATGTCAAGCACATGACATTCCCAGTGCCATTTTGAGAGTGCAGCCAAAAGAGTAAGCATGTATGATTACAGCAGTTAGTTTGTATGTAAGTTAGTTAAGTTAAATTAGTAAACTTCTGTCATGATGTGTTTGTATAGAATAAAGCTGCTTGAACATACCCACGAAGACTCTTCTATTGTGTCTAAAGTAGGAGAGCAACATTGCTCATAGTATTTACCATGGTGGCATTATTGGGAGTAGAAGGGTCTATTACAAGTGCTCATGTGCTTGTAGCTCAAGACACTGTTGCTCATTGCCACTTGCTCTAATTGACAGATGTCATAACTCCCATTATACCATGACCCCCCCATTCATATTCCAAAATGTGCACGCTGATTGGCCAGCGTGCCCGTTGTAAATCGAGTTATACTAATGGAAAAAGGTCCGGTCGCCGAGACTTTTTTCCATTAGTATAACTCTCTTTTTAAAACACTGTCTCGCTATGTTAAATAGGTTTGACATAGCGAGACAGCTTTAAAATAAGCAATGGAGATCTCCATTGCTTATTTTAAAGCTGTCTCGCTATGCTAAACCCATTTAACATAGCGAGACAGGTTTTAAAAAAAAAGCAACGGAGAAAGTAAGATCTCCGTTGCTTTTTTTTACTGTTTCGCTATGTTAAATGGGTTTAACATAGCGAGACAGTTTTAAAATAAGCAACGGACATCTCCGTTGCTTATTTTAAAGCTGTCTCACTATGTTAAACCCATTTAACATAGCGAAACAGTAAAAAAAAAAGCAACGGATTTTGCCCACAGCTCTGATGTACTGCGCAGGCGCGCAGTACGTCAGAACTGCCGCGGATGCCAGACATCTGCGGAAGGGCAGTAAACAGGCATTATACTATGCCATTATTTAAGAAAAGTAATAGTTTCTTTTCTTAAATAATGTCATGGTATAATAGCAATAACCCACTTCTGGGTGTGGGTAATGCTGTATTTACCCACGGTTGGCTTTGTTTGGTCCCTCGGGAAACCACGCCAACCGTGGGTAAATCCAGCATTACCCACACCCAGGCATGGGTTATTGCTATAATATCCCAATCATTGTGAAATACTAGCCCTACCCCTTCCCAACCCTACTGAACTACATAGCCCTACTGGAACCCTTTGTCTAAACCTATGTTTCTAGCCCTAAACATAGCACTCCTCTCCCCAATCCCCAAGACCACAATCACTCCCTAACCCTAAAACCCAAGTTCCCCTCCCTAAACCTAAAGCTCACTGCCTAACTCTAAACTCCCCTTTCACTTCCTAGACATAAAACTCCCATTCTGTTCCTTAAACCTAAAGTCCTCAATCACTTCCTAACCTTAAACCTAAACCTCTCTCTCCCCAAATCTAGATTCCCATCCCTGTTGCTACCTAAAATTGCTAACCTGCACTCCCACCCCCTTTCACTCTGTCCCCATATCTATCCCATTTTACCCAAACATATAGTTAAGTTTGAGAGCAAACAGCCAGCCATGAGAAGCACAATATGCCCTAGTCCCAGGCTGTGAGAAGTATTTAAGTGCTTGGGACTTTGATGCAATAGTAAACACAGTAGGGTGTGATATGTCTAAGGCTTGTGCTAATGTTTTCCATTACCAGATTTGGCCTCTTCTCCACACATGTGGCATAGGAGAAAATATTTTTTTAATAATACCTGGGTCAGAAAGGTAGTTAATCATTATATAGGCTAGAATATCAGGGTGGAAAATGGAGTTTGTCAAGGCTGTCCAATGAGTGGGATCCTGTTTTCTAACTACTAATGCTTTTGTAAAGTTTGGGTGACAGAGGCAGTGTCTGTTGTCAAATAATGTATATTGTTAGTTAGCTTGACTTTGATATGTCAAAAACGTAAAGGATATGGAAACATGGGACCAGTGGAAGATATTTCCTTTGCAATGCTATGACTGATATATTAGGCATTCAGTGTGGGTCCAGAGCATATGGTTTTGTAATAATGGGAATCCATATTAAAGGCTGTTATAGATATCATGCAAGCTTGGAAATCTTTTTTGATTGTCTTTTGCTAAAAAATTATGTATTGCATTATGTTGTTTTGGGGTAAATTAGATTCATAGGTTAATGCTAGACTGTTGTTCCAGAAAACCATTAGTTGGCCTGTTTTGAGAAGTTTCTATATCACCTAATAAACTGGATAAAAACATTTTTCTACTATTTGGGATTCTGGATTAAACCATGTAGAGAGGGGGTATTTAAAGAACGTGGGGACTTAGCACTGCTTAACCCTGTGATTTATTTAGCTTTTCAAATATTACTGGGTTTTGAAAAAGGTTGCTTTGATTTCTTGAGACATTGTAGGGCAGATTTTATGAGTTGTATGGCAATTTTTGAGAGATGCTTGGGGAAGAAGAGGAAATGCCCAGCACTGACAGGGAAACATTCTGAATATCATTGGAAAATAATTATCTGGCAAGTTACTGTGCAAAATGTACATAATAAACAACATCAATGATATGAGTCAGTGATGTTTCTATTTTATTATATTTAGCCATGAAAGCCTTTTCAAGATGAGGATAAGATGTCTGGCAGACATCTTTTGGGGTATATGGATATGGAGGGACTTTCTTTGGAGAAGTTTCATACAGTACCTGTTAAGGGCTCTATGCTATATATGCATCAAAAGGAGAGGCTGTTTAATATTTGTAATATAGAGGAAACCATTGAACATACTGCTCTGTTTTATACAAAAGCCAGACTGTTAGAAGAAAAGTGCATTGCTTTTGAAGACAATGCGTATTTCTGTTTTAAGCATGAATATTATCTTACATGGGTCTTTTACAACTGTTAAAAGCAAAGATGTTTATTTCTATTCAGGACCTTGATCAGCCAATTTGTCTCCTTAGAGTAAGGAGGCAATTATTAGGGAGCAGCCTAGTTTATCACTTCTGTTGAAGATCCTCCTGCATCCCTTCCAACTCCCTCCCCATATAGTAGCAGGAGATTCACAATGGCTGCCTGGGTAGGGAATGATGTCTATACTCCAATTCACATCATCTCTGACTCAATGGCAGATGCACCACTTAACACATACCTCACAGACCTCTTCCATGAGCAGTCAGCTATTCTCTGGTAGGCATTGCTAATGGGATGAGTCAGGCTGCCTAGCTACACCAGCATTTGGGGGCTGGTATTGGCCACTTGAGCACATTCTCCTGATCCACCCCCTTTGACACCCATGCTAGTAATTGAACATGGGTGATGTAGGTTGTATCAGTGCTTCATCCCAATACATTATGGGGCCAGGTACTGACAGATATTCAGTTTACCATTTTTGTTATTATTATTATTATTATGTGTTTCCCTTGTGTTTCCAAAGTTTCCTATGGGTTTCTAATTACTTGCAGCATCAGACTTTTTATGTATAGTAACATAATCTGAATCACTATTTTGTTAATGAATGGGCCTCACTGCGTATGGATATGGGATTAATCTATTATTTTTCCTGTATTTTGCTTGATAATTGACTGTTTTTATGTATGTATGTATGTATATATATATATATATATATATATATATATATATATATATATATACATACATACACACACACATATACATATGTACACACATAGATACACAGATATAGATATAGCTATAGAATTAGATATAAATATATTTTGCTGGGAGGTTTTCAAGGAAATAGCCATGCTTTTGTTTTTAGCTATCTTAACACATTTTAGATGGAGTAGTCAATGAATGAGGGTTTGGGGGTGTAAGGAAGGGACTGAGCTAACTCAGGAATCCCAGTGTGAATATTGTCATTAGTCCAATTTGATGGTAAAACTGTGGAAAAAGATGGACATATGGATAAAAAGTATGCTCAGAAATCTATCCAGATGAGGAGTGTGGCAATTCTAGACATGAATTATTTTTCATTAGATGAGCAGACTGCTTGTGAAGATGTTAAAAGACTTTTGATACTGGTAGTAGACAAGGAAATATAATGAAGCTATGTGGGTAATTTTACAGCCATGTGGGACTGTAAACATGAAATCTATTTGGGGACATGAAAACACAACCAATGATCCAAGTATTTGCTAAGGTAAAAGTGGGAGCTGCATTGCCTATAACAAGAAATCATTATTTACTTTATGTTATTGTAACTGTGTGATGCTAACTGGATTTCTGGAAGTGTTGTAAAGCTTATCATTTGTGGTAGAGAAATTCATTAACATATGTGTTTCTTTCTGTTGATTACTTGAATACAGTATAAGAATGAAAGAATAGGAATGCTTTATAAGAGAACAATAGAAAAATAATCATATAATGTAGCTGTTAGCTTTTGGGAAGAAGTGAAGACTGAGTTACTCTTCCAAGCATGCTGGAACAGAACTGGGGCTTATAACACAAAACTCTAAAACAGAGATGGGTACTTGTATAATAATAACAACATCAAACTCTTTGTGGACATGTGGCAGTCAATAGTTCCCAGTACATTTTGACAAGATGTAATGCAATGTACCATGAACACATGAAGTGACAGGGTTAGTCAATATTTTTTATCAGCTGGGTATGCCAAAATATTATCTTAAAGGAGGAGTCCACCTTAGAACTCAAAAAACATTTTTTTCATTGAATTTTTTTTTCTGAGATATTTTAATGCCTCAAAATCCCTCTATGTGCTTGTTTTACAGTTTTAATATGTTTCCTTCAAAATGGCAGATGATGGGCCTGCCCTGGTAATGTGATCTTCTTTTCTTGCTTTCATTTCTTCTTCCCAGAATACATTTCAAGTCCTCTTCATACGAGTTATGCAAGACATAATGAAGTGGTACTGTTTTCTCATGCCATTAGGATAGAATGGCAGGACTGTGAAGCATTGCCATCTAACACACCTTCTGTAACAGAGCTACTTCTAAGTTTTCCTGACTGAGCCTCATGTATGTGTCTGCCAGAGCTTTTCTATGCAATAAATAGCTATTAGCTCCTTCCAGCAAAAGAAAGTAGGTTAATAGTTGCCTTTTGTAAAGGGATTATTTTGTAGTTATAAAAGAATTTACAGACCTTCCCCTACACTCTCATGTCGAGGTGTGAAAACTCTCACTGCAGTAAATGATCCTTACTGCACATTTACAGGAGACAAGTTGTAGGACTCCAAACTAAGTCTGTCTGCTACTTCATAATGTCTCCGTTGGGAATTTCTTTCTCCCTAATAAATTATGCAGAATTAAAATGTGATTTACTAGTTCCTTAATTGTTTCTGTCATGTTCACCTCCCTTTTTTTCTAATTCATATTTATTTATACTTTGGTAACCAGAAAAGTGAACAGGTCCTAGGACCCTTTTCAGCCACAACTCAGGCTACATTGGCAAATATAAGAAGTAATAAATGCACTTAGCAATCCAAAGGAAAAAAAATACTGACATAAAGACATTGACAAAGATTGCATGTGCAACACATAGCCAATATGTGACAATGAATAAGTAAAACATTAAGCAAGATTTACTAGAATGTGTACATTAATAATGTTTAACTCTACTATGTTAAGTTTATTATAAATAATGAAGTGTATGCACCCATATTGCATGCACACACACACACACACACATATATATATATATATATATCTACACATATATATAGCTTACTATGGTAAGGTCGAAGTAGATTCAGTCTAACCCACTTCAGTCGCAGTCTGGAGGCCGAATGACAAAAATGTCGAACCTGACATTGTCAAAGTAAAAATCTCGCCCCTATCTCGACCCATGTTAAAGCCAGTTCTGAGATTGAAGTCAAGTCATATTTTGACAATATATATATATATATATATATATATATATATATATATATATGTGTGTGTGTGTGTGTATATATATATATATACATATATATATATATATATACATATATATATATATATATATATGTATAAGAACATGTGTACAAAAACGTGTGTGTATGTGTGTGTGTGCGCGTGTGTATATATAACAGAACAGAGACCTAGATTATATGCCTTTGTGTGTACTTCATGTCATTTAAAGAAAAATAAATAAAAATGAAAATTGTGTAATGGTATGTGTGCTTCTACACATACACACACACTTATATGCTATATATTTATATATATATATGGATCCCTATCAGGAATTTCATATGACTGAAACTCATTTGACTGAGACCATAAGACTGAAAATTCAAAATACTGAAAAATCACTTGACTGAAACCCATAATACTGAAATCTTACAATGCTAAATTTCAACATACTGAATTGTAAAGTGGACAATATAAAACCAGAATAAGTGGGGAGCTATGCCACCCCACACCCACCATCGTGGGGGGGCTGTGCCCTCCCCATACTCACCTAACTATATATACTAACTTCAGGATTGTACTACAGTGTGGAAAGGGGCATATACCTTTTTCTCACTGTAGTGCGATCCTGGAATTTAGTATATATAGTTAAGGAGGTTGTGGGGGGAATAGCCCCCCCACCTATTCTGTTTTTATATTGTCCACAGTAAAATGGGATTCAGTCAAATGAAAATTCTGTCATCTGATAGGGTTCCATATATATATATATATATATATATATATATATATATATATATATATATATATAGATAGATATATAGATATATATAGCTGTGTGTGAGTAAATGTATGCAGCATGTAGAATGCTATATGTGGGGTGCAATACTGTGTTTAAATTTACATGTCTGTCTGTCTGTGTGTGTTTGCATGTACATTTAAACACAGTTAAGTACTTCTGATTTCCTTTTCTTTATGTTTTAATGCAAGAGCACATAGTAAACATACATTAAAGTAAATTCAGCTGTATATTATGGTTGCCATCAATGGTCACATTTCCTTTGTGGACTGCAAAATGCTCATGCACTATCAATGTAAGGAGTGATTCAAAGTCAGTGGGAATCTTTTACCATGCATCTGGGTGTACCAGAAATGCATCCGCCTCTGGGAGAATGTCACAAAAAAAAATAAAAGACCTTTTTGTAAACACTATCAGTGCACATAGTTGATAGGGTTGTCATTTGTTTCTCTTTCTGCATTTCTGTTCTGTGTGTGGGGCGTGAGCTTAAAAATGGTAAATGTGTTCATACTTTGCAAGAAAAAATATTTTCTGACTTCTCTAAATGTTGCAGAAATCGTTGAAACTACATTTATCTTAACATATAAACTATTATAAATAACCAACATTTAAAGCTTACCATTTCAGTACTGTGTTTCTGCCTATGTAAATTTGTCAGAAGAGGTGACAACTGCCTTTAACCCCCCCCCCCGACTGATCTAATTGTTTGGTTTTGCTATAAAAGGAGTAGAGCTCTTTTGAGTGTGTATCTTTAACTCCTAGTGGGAGTGGCTTCAACATTTAAAAATTGAAGTTATCACCTTACATTTTTAACAAATACCCTTTGACAGAGGACATATATCAATACAATTGTGCTTGCTATCATGTATGCTTCAAGATAAAATTTTCCAATACCTTGTATGTAACATGGTTTTGGAATTATTAATGCAAATATGAACAGGCAATATTTGACGCCTAGAGGAGCAGTAGAGTGTAACTGCAGAAACGGCTGGAGACGTTACTCGGCTGTAATGAGTTAAGTTCTCCTCCTCTCTGCAATAAAATAGCTGCTGTGTTCCTGACATTAGCAGGATTAATTGACCATTTAAGATTAACAGCAGAATCTGACAGGGTAAACTGCAGATTTATCTGTGTCTGTGATATGTCATGCAGGCAGAGACAAATTCCTCTGCAAAGTATGTGAGAAGTGAAGCTTAAAAAATGGACTTTCCCTTCCTTTGATTCCAATGAAGGAAATGAAAAATGTAAAAACTACAAGCAGGTTTCTAGTACTAATATAGGGAGAAAAGAAACCTAAGGATTGAGTTAAACTGTAGGAGAGGGTGGAGTTTTCCTTTAATGAAAAAAAATCCATTTGATCTAATAGCATTGAGTAATACTTGACAGTCTTTCCATCAGAAGTTCCTATAAGCCTTTGTTTTATTCTGCAATATCACTGCTGAAGCATTATTAGACTTTTGGGTGAGCTGTTTCTTTAGGTAAATCATACTTACATTTATTGCATTCCTTCCTCATACTCCATTTATCAGCAGCATTACAGGTACAGCCAACAGCATCATGAGTTGCCTTCTGGTATTGAAAGACCATTCCAGGTTTTACTTTTTTCACTCCTTGTGGCTCACATCTCGAGTGTTGTGCATGAATTACTGCAATTTGTTATAATCACCATTCCTTCAACATAAGGCATGTTTCTGTGGGTGTTTTACAGTATTCTGCTATTTACTTCTGTCCTTAGAAGAAAGAAGATTTTTTTGTTTGGGCTGCATTCCTTTTCTGATACTGTAGTATATTTGAAGATGAGACAAAATTGCTGTGTTCTGTATTCTTATTCTTTCTGCTTTTCTCTTCAATGTGACTATGCAGCCTTTGATTAGTGACATAATATGTGTTATTTTAACTTGGACATCAAGCAAAAAGAACACATTACATTTGTGATAAATTATTCTCAGTAATAAAATATGCATGAATATCGAACTATATCAAAAACGTATTGGTATGCCATAGGTAGCAAAAAAATGGCAACTGGATTCCCAGACATAGTATATCATCACAAAATTACAACTTTATGGAAAAACTAGTTCACAAAGGTGTTATTGCATGATTCAGAAACATTATTTTGTCTACCAGAACACTACAGAAGGATGTTTGTAGATCACATGGCATTTTTTCTGTGACTGGAATGGTAGATCACTCTGCCTCTGTGGTGCACAGCAATAGATACCACGAACCATATGGAATGCTGCAGGATACTTAATGGCATTGCATCCAAAATGGAAAACAAATACATTCCAATGCAATAAAGTGCAGATCTTAGTCATAAATATTCAACTAGAATGAAGGCAAAGCATCCCTATTGACATATGTCTAGATGTTTGTCCAACACTATAAATCACACATTGTCCAAGCAATTCATGCTGGATATTAAAGAACCACATGACACACAGAAATATATATAATTTCTGTGTGTATGTGTGTCTGTATACATATATTCTGTTTAAGTATAAAAAATTCTGCTAAAGCATGTGACATAAAACAATTAAGTAACTCTCTTCATAAAATGTAGCACACAACTATGTACATGAAATAACTAAATGAAAAATGTAGTTTGCCAAGCAGAGTCTATGAGTGTACTCATTCAACCATAATGGGCTAGGTGTAACAGTGAGGGTCCTTGCCATGTGTTGAGGGAACACAGAGACAGGCTGTTCAATTCAGTGTAGTATTGTCACCTGTAGCTGATGTCACTATGGAAGGCCTGGGAGTGGGCAACACATCTGATGGCATAGTGTCAGATATAGGGGAAGTGCTAGGTTTGCAGTCCAGGGGACCACTGAAGAGGTTATCTCAAATTTGCAGTTGCTTCCAAGCACTGTCTGGTTAAGTGACTTGCTCAAGTTTGCACACTAGGCATATGAGAGCTGAGGAAATAAAACTCTTTACCACAGGGATTACAGCTCATAGCCTTAACTCTCTGTGCCAGCTGTCAGACTTAATATCTATAACACATGATGTGTGGGGCAGATGACTATATGTCTGGACCTCCTGAAAGTTGAAGGTCACACAATATTTCTGTGATGGACAAAAGTAACAATATTTTTTATAGAAGTGAAGGCAAGATAAGAAAATTAAACCAAAAATAAAAATTAAGAATCAGCAAGAAATACATGAGATATTATATTAACGGTAATTCAGTCAAATGATTTTCAATTTTTTTTGTAAACTGATGAGATGGGCTATGAGGGAAATCTTTCATGCTGACTGAATTGTAAGTTAAAAAGAATAATATGAAAACTATAAAGTTGTTGTTGTGTCTTTCTGCTTATCCCGGTTAGGGGTCGCCACAGTAGAACTCTGGTCCGCTAATGATTGGCAGTGGATTTTTACATGCCGGGTTACCGGCCCTGATGCACAACCTTCAACGAAGGCACACCCATTTACGTATGCCGCCACACAGAAGACGCGCTAGCTGAGAATCGAATGGGACAGCGTCTTGCTATGAGGTGACGCTACCGTAGCACCACCACCACAGCTATGAATAGTATAAAGTAAGATTTTATATTTTTAAAGGAGACTGGAAATTGAGATGAAGAGGATTCAAATGTAATGGGCACAGGCAATGTAAGAGAGCTGAAAACACTCGTCTCAAAAAAATTTACTTTTAACCTCTATTAGAAATTTGAAAAATTATAAATCTCTGCACCCAGATAATAATAGTAAGTGAACTATATGAAGTTAATGATGTCTTTTGAGCTAAGATATTACAAAATTAACTCAGGTTGATCATATGAACGCAGTGCTTTCCGTATACTTGAGGTCTGCTGGTGATCATCCCAGTCTTTAAGAAAGGGGAAACGAAAAACAGAAGCATTATAGGCTGATCACCATATTAGAGTCATCATTCAAATATTTAGTTTCTATTGTATTATTGTCATTGTTAATATAATATTATTATATTATCCAAGGCCTAAAATTGAAATTGGTCCATTGACATCAGAGCTCTACCCCAGTCAACAAATTAAAATAACTAACTAAATATTAGGAGAACTTAAAAAAAGTGATGTATTAAGGTATCAGGTAGACTCTGGAAAGCATTTTGCAGAGGAAACTGTATCATCTGCAGAAACTTGTCAGTGATTCTGGAGGAAGATGTAACAGTTCCAGTGACATCAACTGATGCAGTATAGATGGGGGCATTTAAATATTTCCAAAAAGGGCATCAAAAACATCATAAATGTCATTAACAGTCGCTTGATATTTTATATATATATATATATATATATATGTATATATATATATATATATATATATATAAACATGCCTTTCTCATAGTTAAGGTCCTAGATTAGACATGGAGACATGTAACTAGCATGACAATTCAATGAATGCTGTAGACAGTCACTGGTGGACACCATAGCATGCTTCTTCTTTCCTCCAATTTATAAGGCTATTGATTGATAATGGTATAAAGAAGCTCCATATTAAACTTAATGAGGTGCTAACTGCATAAGAAATTAACATTTTTCAGAAGAGCAAGGAATGTGATAAAATTTTTCTACCACTATTTGCATGGAGAAATGATAGCTTTTTTTGCTAAAATTACAGAAAGGGAACTAAAGGAAATTAAAGGAGAAATAGATTAAATAATGAAATTGGTGTGAACGCATGGCTGTGTAGCTTACATACATTTGTGTTTGGCCCCACAACTTACAGGAAAAAGTGACCAGTAGCTTGGTTTAATTCCGCTATAATCAATGACATGCTTAAGTCTGAGATGTAGCTACCTCTCATAGCCTACACAATGTAATACATAATATAACAAATATCAGAAGGTAAAAAAGGCAGTTGTTTTGTATATGGCACTCTGAGTTGGATTAAATAACATGAAAACATATTACAGTGAAAAAAAGCTTTACACTGTGCTGGATTTGGTCTTCAAATGAACTCAGAATTTTTTTAGAGACTGGAAGAGAACAGTGCCTGCATAACACAGGTCTGTCTTCTGAAAACTGTTTTGTGTTGTGATATTGCTGATTTTTTTTTTAAACAAGAAGGTATTGAAGAAGTCTTAGAATTCTCTGCTGGATGACATCACTTAAACATGATAACCTGATGCATGGGATTTGATTCCGAGAGGTTGCTATGAAATCCGTATTTTATGGGGGGGGGGGGGGGGGCAGTTGTGATTTATAATGGAGACTTGGAAATTAAAAAAAAAAAAACTTACAGTAATTTGTTGCCTGAGGTTGGATGCTTCCTCTGCAGCCATGCATTATTGGCTTACTGTTTATGGAGGGGGGGTTGTTGGTGTGGTCTGTTGGTCTGCATGCTGTGAATGAACCGATGGCTGATTCTATTGAATTGTTTTGCAGTTTAAAAAGGCTGTAAATGTTTTGTGGTTTGTCTGATTTAAACTTGCAACCCTGCTCGCATCATGGTGCTAAGAGAACTGTTTCGCGGGCTTAGGCATAACTGTTGGTAATCTAGTTGCCGCGCATGAGCAATAACAACTGTGGTTGGGGATTTCATGGTTGAATTGGCAGTTCAGTGAGCACTTCCATTTGATTGTGTGGGCTGCAGACTAGTTTAACTTGCCATGCACGTTATGAGGGGGCTGGACCATTTCACGGAGGGATCGGGTACCACCGGTAAATTATATAGCTCTGTTTCTTCAAAAAACAAAAAACAAAAAAAAAAGTATCATCTTTAAAGCTGTTATTCCATCATCATTTTGACCAATTCTGTGAAGTCTGTGCTAGACTCCAATAATACCACATGGTGCTCTGGGACCAGTATCAGTTATGGTAGCATCCTTAATGAGCAGATGAATCATCTGTGATATCTGTGCTAGTCTGCAATAATATCATATAGCACTCTGGAACCATCCCACATTATGGCACTGTCCTTAATGAGCAGAATCAGTAACAACACCACCACTAAAGAGCAAATGGACCATCCCTATGATGTCTGTGCTAGTCCATGGTACTTCTTACAGCTGTACTTCTCCAAGATGTTATCATTTAGTGCAGTGATACCATTATAATGGCAAAAACACTAATGAATGGGGAGATCAAAAGGCATTATCATGTATTGTTTGGATGGAAAATGGGAGTGTTGCTAAGACTACATTTATTAAATCAGATGCAGATAAATAGCATGTCAGTTATCAAAAGTGTTGTCCTCAAACTTAAGCATATTTTGAATTTATACTCATAAAAATAATCAGCAAAGAGTTTCCTCTAAAGGGAAAGACTGACTGTAAAAGTGTTGGGTGTTATATTTGCATGAGGTTTCATTGTGCTGTGATGTAATTTATATTGAGTTAACTTCAGCATTTTACAGGGTCATACATGTAACACTGCTTAATAAATTAGTACAACTAGGAATTGATGTACTCTCTAAGATGGATAGCTGCATGGTTTTCTAATAGGACAAGTATCATATAGCAAGTGGACAGGTAAAATCCATGGTTTCAATCAGGGTGCCCCACAGGGTTCTCTCTGTTCTAGGTCCTTACTTATAGGAGGTTGAAAGTTATGGGCACACTGGTGGATGCATTACTCTGTTAAAGTGGTAACCCCACTAATTGTTTAGGATAAATAATTCCCTAGTTCTTCGGATTTTGCCTCAGTCACTTATGGGTTGTACGCATATGGAGTTAATTATTTAGAGTTTAAGGATAGTGTCAGAGTTCCTGATAGGGTTCTAGAGGACTCATGCTTGGGGAATGATTCTGGGAGTGGTGTGCGGTCCACAGAGCAGCAGTTTCACGGGCTGGAGAGCAGTTGTGTGTATAGTGGGGCCTTGTCGTATCATTGTACATTCCTTTCTTGGGTTGGCAGGATAGTTTGTCCTTGAAGATGTTTTGGAAAGTGCTATGTATTTTGGATGCTTACATGTCCTTTTCTTTCTTGCAGATGACGTCCTGGAAAGCTGCAGCTGTAATTTGGAATAAGTGGGTATAAGGTGGAGTCTTCTCATTATTATTAGAGGGTTTAATTTTGTCCTTTTCTTTGTAGATAGTTGTGTGATGAGTATCAGTTGTGGTGATACAGTGAATTCACAGCTGATGGAAGCAGTGGTGAGTGAGGAGGTTACACATGGTGAGCACAAGTGGACAACAGTTACTGACGGAAGTAAGTGGATTTCAAAGTTGTTGAGTTTGGGTAGATGATTTTACACTGCAAGTCAGAGAAGGACAAGCATTGAGTTTATGATATCAGGGTAAATGGTTGTACAATTTGTTCTATTAACTGTTTAGTATTTTAGATTAACATTGAAATTTGTCCCTGCTTTTGGGCATTTGCATTCAATAGTAAGGGAGCACGGCCATTGGCCATAGTTAAGGGTTTGATGGGTGGCATTCGTCCTTGTCAGTGCCTCCATGTTAAGTAATTATGGTATGTGTGCACATAGAATTTATCATTTTTTCTTTTCCCTGCAGATTTCTGAAGTGCAGAAGGCATCATGCGGTGACTTGAAAAGGGGTTTTGAAAGGTGATGTTTTGATAGGGTGGACGTTCTTGCCACTTGAATCGGGCACAAGGAAGATCTGAGTAATAACCTTAGTAAGGAATGTTAGAGCTCTGTGTTTAATTAGGAAGAGGTAGGCAAGGGAGCCAAGGGTAAAACTTTCGGGGACGATTTATGGGGAGTGTAGGGATCCCATGGGATGAGCAGAGTCATGACATTCATAGGAGCACAGTAACTTATTAGGCTACAGCCCTACAGCTCTTGCAAGCCAGTGAAGTTCAATCCTTGCCTCTTGGAACCTTGAGTGGTCGTATTCACTCATCCAGTTGTTTGATCTGTATGTGGGGGAAGGGCCAATGAGGTGTTTGACAGGATGCTGGAGTTTGTTCCTAATGGGTTGAATCTTTGGGGTGACAGATTTGTCCCTATGTAGGTAGTGTTAATGTTACATATCAGGTTAAGGTTTTACAGAATAGCAAAAGGATAATTTCACATTTCGCTTGGGGTTTTGTTTTAGTTACTCATTCAGTTGTTTAAACCATATCTGGGGGGGGGGGCAAAGTCAAGCTGTTCTTTGACAGGAGGCCTGTTTGATTCCTAACGTGTGATTGGGGTGATAAATTTGTCCTTTGAGTAGGTAGGGAGATTGCCATTTGGAAATGAGTGCACTGGTGGTGTTTATGGTTGGGCACATAGATTACTTCATTGTTGGGCTTAGATGAGTTTTCAGGAACTATGTCAAGGGGTTCTGGTTCCAGATCTTAGTGTTAGGGCATTAAAGTTTTGGAGTTAGTCTATTCCCTGCAGTAATCAGGTTACTGTACATCCAGAGCTGTGTAGTTTGGTCGGCTAGTGTGAGATGCTATAGTTGACAGGGTCCTGGGTTCGAGACTTATTAAAGGTTTTCTTTGACCAGGCTACCGAATTGTGCTCAAGGGGTTATAGTTTCTGTGGCACTTGTTATGGCTATAGGTTGTCATTCCGGAAAGGTCGAGCCATGGTTAGTGGCTTGAGGGAAGCAGACTAAAGGGAATGTATTCTCTTGGAGTGGAGGTTCCAGTGGTACAGTGGGGTCATGGGTAATCTTACTTTATTTAGTTTCATTAAGGTGCATTCCAGTGCTAGTAGGTCAAGGCATGGGGTTGATGACAGGGTTCTAAAGTACTTTACAGATGATGGGTACACTGAATGATGTTTGGCCTAACCCTTCTCTTTATGGAAGGTCGTTGGTTGGACAATTTTGGGTAAAAGGGAGGGGGAACAGCCTGGTCAGGCTGGTTGATGGAGAAGATGGACAGGCTTGCCCTATTCTGTTCCCCCTCCGGTGTGTGGAGGTTTATTCCAAGGATTTGTGGAAAGGAAATGAGCAGCTGGAGGACGTTTGCTGAATAGGTAAGCAAACGGAGGTAAGGATGCTGCTTATTTGGTTGGTAATTTGATGAATGGTTTATGAATACGTATCCTATCATACTATGTTATGTTAATATTAAATCCTATGATGTCTTCCTGCATATTTACATATCCCCCCTCCTTTTCCTTTTTTACCTCGTTCATTTTTTGTATATTATGTAACTGTGTTTATATCTATGTGGAGCTTTTATCCCCGGGCCTCTACTGAAAATGGAAATATATCCAGTTAGACTAGCCCGGTTAACAAATGTAAAATAAAATAAAAATAAAATAAATGAAGTGAGATGGGACACTGCTTCATAAGTAAAGTAAGCGAGCAAAGGTATGGACGCTGCTTACTGGGCTGGATGAGCAGGTACACTGTCCTGATTAACATTACAAAGATGTTTATGCTGTGTTTAGAATCAACTATACTATGTCCAGTTGTAAATAAAATTGGTAATCAAAGTTATGGAAGTTTAATAAAGGTTGTCAAATGTCATTCGGTGTGATGTGTTTATTGAAGGGGACTGGGACAAATGAGGTTTGGTAACAAACCAAGTTGTCCTGAGACATCTTCAGAAGGGGTTAGGCTGATATATTAATGGGAGTTAAGTGGGTGGGGGAGGTGAAAGGGTTAAATGGAGGGAGGGATGATTGGGAGGAAATGAAATAAGGGTGGGGAGGGGCTTAAGGGGTTTAGATAAGTGTAGCTGGGTAATTAATCACATTTTGGTGTGAACTTGCTACCCTCCGTTTTTTGTTGGCGGTTTGGTGGGGATTTTGGTTATGTTAGTTGGGGTAGGAGGAGAAGAGGGACAGGCTTGCCCTCTTCTGTTCCCCCTCCGGTGTGTGGAGGTTTATTCCAAGGATTTGTGGAAAGGAAGTGAGCAGCTGGAGGACATTTGCTGAATAAGTAGGCACACGGAGGAAAGGATGCTGCTTATTTGGTTGGTAATTTGGTAATTTGGTAATTTGATGAATGGTTTATGAAGTGAGATGGGATGCTGCTTCATAAGTAAAGTAAGCGAGCAAATGTATGGACACTGGCTTACTGGGCAGGATGAGCAGGTATGCTGCCCTGATTAAAATTACAAGGAGGTTTATAAGTAAAGTAAGTGAGCAAAGGTATGGATGCTGTTTACTGGGCAGAAAGAGAAGGTATGCTGTCCTGATTAACATTGCAGGGAGGTTTAAAAGTAAAGTAAGCAAACAAAGGTATGGACGCTGCTTACCTGGCAGTATGAGTAGGTACGCTGTCCTGATTAAAATTACAAGGAGGTTTATAAGTAAAGTAAGCAAGCAAAGGTATGGATGCTGTTTACTGGGCAGGATGAGAAGGTACGCTGTCCTGATTAACATTGCAGGGAGGTTTATAAGTAAAGTAAGCAAGCAGAGGTATGGACACTGCTTACCTGGCAGGATGAGTAGGTACGCTGTCCTGATTAACATTATAAGGATGTTTATGCTATGTTTAGAATCTACTATACTATGTACAGTTGTAAATAAAATTGGTAATCAAAGTTATGGAAGTTTAATAAAGGTTGTCAAATGTCATTTGGTGTGATGTGTTTATTGAAGGGGACCAGGACAAATAGATTAAATAATGAAATTGGTGTGAGCGCATGGCTGTGCAGCTTACATACATTTGTGTTTGGCCCCACAACTTACAGGAAACAGTGACTAGTAGCTTGGTTTAATTCAGCTGTAATCAATGACATGCCTAAGTCTGAGATGTAGCTACCTCTCATAGCCTACACAATGTAACACATAATATAAAAAATATCAGAAGGTAAAAAAAGGCATTTGTTTTGTATATGGCACTCTTTGAGTTGGATTAAATAACAAGAAAACATGTTACAGTGAAAAACTCAGAAATGTTTTCAAGACTGGAAGAGAACAGTGCCTGCATAACACAGGTCTGTCTTCTGCAAACTGTTTTGTCTTGTGATATTGCTAATTTTTTTTTTTTTTATAAACAAGAAGCATCATTATTAAATTATCACGCATGACATAGGCAATGATGTATTTGCATAAATGAAAACAAACCATATTGACATATTTTAGTTGCAAACATTACAAATCACTTGTATTCTATCCAGTCATTGTTAAGCATTACATAGCTCATTCAAATCCTGCCTTCTTTTAAACCTCATTCCTCTACCAAAATTTTATTCTGCATGTATTGTTTCCCCAATTCCCTTTTTTCTATGCAATTTTCTCCTACCCTTTTCTAAAGATCCCCTTTCCAGTTGTTTTATCTCTGTTACTATATTTACTACTTCTAGTACAGTTGGTTTAGACTTATATTTCCATTTTCTAGTAATTACTTTTTTGGCAGCCACCATAATTAGACTCGGCAAGGCCTTACTATTTCTGGGTAATTCCTATTCTGTATCATAGCTCAAAAAAAATAATTTCCTTAGTTTCACAAATTTACTCATCCAGTACTTCTGATAGTATAGTCTGCAGGCAATTTTTAAAGCCTGCCAACTCATTACATTATGAGAAAATATGTTCCCAATTACCTCTTTCTTCCCCATCACACCTCTGGCATTTGCTATCTACCTGAGGAAAAATTCTTTGGAGTCTGCTTGGGGTATAAAAATACCTATGTAAACACTTCCAAACAAAGGTCATAAATTTTCTACACTTTGTTGCATATTTCATGGGTTCATAGATTAGTACTAGGCTAACTGCCCTTGGGAGCTATTTTAAGCTTAACCAGTTACCTCATTGGTGAAACAAACCCTCCACTTTATGTTTGTAAGGTAAATACCTAAACTAATATGCCAGCCTCCCACCCTTGTAATCCTTTGTCTGTTTGGTAGATAAACATATATCTTCCCATTGTTTTTTGTTGCAAATTGCTTGGCCAGTCTCTCTTCCCAATCCTTTTTCTAACCTCCTCTGATTGATTGTTATAGCTGTCATGCAATATTTTATATGCTCTACTAATTATCCCCTTTTTAGCATCAGCTTCTGTTCAAGATTCTACTAAAAACTCTACCAGTGCTGGTCTTTCACCTTGGATTGCCCCATACTTTTCTCTATGCCCATACTCTGATATCAGTCCGTGATAGAGAAGGTAATTTCTAGCTTGCAGTCCAAATAAATTCTTGTCCTCTTCCCGTTCTATTACCTTTCCCTCTCTAATTATTTGCTTTCAGTACCTTGGTTCCTTTGCCAGTTTTCTCCAATAAACTCTATCCCCCCTTTTGCCTATTGTCTGTATCCCTAATTGCATTTATCCCTATGGAAAAAATGTCCTTTTTTCATTCCCATACTGGCTTAGTTCTTAGAATACTTTCTGCTACTTTATGAATATAGTATTCTGTATAGTTGTTGTTATGCTCTTTAAGGATCTGCATCAAAAATCCTAGTCTCTTCTTGTTTCTTGAGCTTTCTCCCTGCTTCATCATCATCCCTTTCCAATTTGAATTATAGCTTTCTTTTTGTGCAATGTAAAGGAGCCTTAACTGTAGCTCTGAAATACCCCTTCATATCAGGTAATCCCTAACCACTTGTTTTATTGGAAGAATCAGCTTATCCCACTTGACTCTTGCTGTCTTCCCCTCCAAGATAAAATCCTTCAGCTCTTTATTAATTGCTATCCAGAACTTCTCCTCTGGTTAATAAAAATATGGCTGACCTGTGTATAAAACTAAAGGGACTAAAAACATTTTAACTGCTTGTATATTGCTAAACATGTCCATAAAACACAACTTCCAATTGCTCAGTTTTTGTATTATCTTTTGTTTAGTCTTTTCCCATATATCCTTAGCTGCCACAACAGACTCCTTTTTAATCCTTACTCCTAAGTACTTCATTTTATCATGTCTCCATAAATATTGATATTGCTGAACGATTTTGCATGGGGGTTCATAGTTGAAAGCTATTGCCTCTGTTTTAGCTTCATTTATTTTGTATTCTGAAAAGACTTGAAACTATCTCAAATGATCCACAGCACTGAGCTGTCATTTTCTGGTTTTATCAGGTATAAAATAATATCATCTGCAAATAAAGTTGGCTTTTCTGCACTACCTTATCAAATAAATCCTTGAATTTCTGAGTCCCTTATTTTCTTTTCCAGTGGTTCTAAATATAATGCAAATAAAGGGGAAAGAGGACACCCCTGCCTGGTTCTTTAGCTCAAACAGAAATTATCAGAGAGGAACCCACCCAAATTAATTTTCACTTCTGATCACTCATATATCCTCCTAATCAACCTTATACTTTTATCAGGGAATGAAAATGCTTGCATTGCCCTCCTCATAAAATCCCAGCATACTCTGTTGAATGCTTTCTCTGCATCAAGACCCACTAACAGTGGTATTTTCTTACATTCTACTTCCATCTGGATTATCATTGTTCTATTAATGTTGTCAAATGTTTGCCTCCCCTCCAAAAAACGCCATTGATCCATATCTATCCATTTTGGCATCACCTTTGCCATTTTTATCCATTATAGACATAAACACTTTATAAACATGGTTTAAAATTGAAATATGCATATATGAAGCTGGATCAGATGGGTCTTTACCCTCTTTAGTTATTACAGCATCACCATTTTCTTCCAGGATGTTGATGCTTCTCTTCCTCTTAAAATACTGTTAAACATACCCTTCCAGATCACTATCATTTTTTTCCCTCTTAGCTTCCAAACATCCACAGGAACCATACCATACCATACCATCTATTCCTGGACACTTTCCTGTAGATTGGTCATACATCACCATTTTTATCTCATCTCCTCCTATCCTAACTGTAAGTAATCATCTAACCATCTGAATAATTTCATCTACCTCCAACTTTGGCATATTCAACTCCTCCATAAACACTTCCTTTTGTATCTTGTCTTGATTTCCATATTTCTCTGGATTATACAGATTTTCATAAAATTTCTAAAATATTTCTAGTACCTCTACCGGATCTCTTGTTATCTTCCTTGTTATAGGCTCCCTAAGTTTGGCAACAACCTTTTCTATTTTCTGTTGCTTATTTGTTATGGTAAAAGCTTTTGTACTCTGGAGTTATTGTCAAAAAAAATAACAGTTGCTTAACATCAGTCTTTCTAAACTGATGCATATTATCAATGTAATCCCTTATTTTCTGTTTAGCATGCCGCAATTGCTCCTGTTCTTGTTCTGTGAGATTCCCCCTATTCTGCAATACTTTGTTTGTCAGTCCCTCTAAATAATTCTTGTTACTTCTTAACCATATCTCTTTTTCTTTTATTTCCACCCTATTTTTAGATTCCACATTAATTATATCCCACCCCCTAGCTATATTTTCAGGATAAATTTCTGCTATCTCTATAACTCATAAATAATTTCCACTACCCATTCCTTAAATTCCTCTCTTTTCAACAGATAGGTGGGAAAGCACCAGTGCCTCATTTTTATTTCATTACACTGCATTTTTATTTTAGTTATTATTGGTGCATGATCTGAGATGGTTATTCGATGTGTATCAAAACATTTAATTCAATGCACATGTTTCGGTGAAATATAAGTTCTGTATAGCCTAGCCCAGTTTTTGTGTCTTGGGGAATAATAGCCACTCTGGACTCCTATTGCTGAATTTACATATTCCATGCCAAATATTTGTATACATTTCTTCAAAAATCTACCCTCTTTGGTTATATTTTCCCTTCTGGGTCCCAGATACATCCTCACTGCTGCAAACAAAGTTCCAGTCACCACCTACATGTAATAATCCCTGCTGAAAGCTGATTATTTCTCCTAGAATTTTCTGAAAGTCCATTATAGCAGTTTTAGGTAGAATATAAATACATGCCAGTGTAATCCTCCTCCCTTGCCAGTAGCCCCTCAATACTACAAATCTACCATTATTATCTTTTTATCCTCTTCTATCACTATTGGAGCTCCTGTTGCAATTAATATAAGTACTCATCTTTCCTTTGTCCCAGATCTACATCTGAATAACCATCTTGAAAACCTTTCTTTATCAAATTCACATGCACATTTCATCTCAAATGTTTCTCCTATAGCATAAGTATTTGCACTCTATATTTTAATATAGTTAACTGCATTTTTGTATAAATATGTGTGATCACTTTTACATTTAAAGATAATATAGAAAGTGTTATCATTATGTTAAGAAGTTATTATTCCCACCTGTTATGTATAACAATTTTGTTTTTAAATATATTGTTCCAGCGTTTGTGTTACATATATACACAATAATGTATGGCAGGATAATCTTTTACACAGTTGTTTTTTGTCATATCCATTTGAACTAATACCACATCTTACAAACCGTTTTATTTTACTGAAAGCTGTCAAAAAACCCACACTCCCCAGAACACCCCTAAAACCTATTAACTTAATACTAGCACACAAAACTATGTATATATATTCAAATACTGAAGCTTAACCCGCAGAATATGAATAGCTGTCCCAGACTTACAGCCACACTCACAAACTTGAATTAACCTTTAAGTAAGGCTATCTATGCTAAGATGCATGGTATAGCCTTTGATTCAACTAAATGCTGTATCTTTGTCTTGTCCTCTCCCAGATTGGGAAACACTTGAATGCTTTCAGAAAACATCTCCTAGACATTGAAAGAAAAAAGTATTCTATTTTTACTGCTCCTTATTAGATTGTCTCCATGGAGACATGACAACCAAATACACAGTTACCTCTACAAGCCCACACTTATTTGCTAGAGGAAAACATTTTATTATATTTAATGTTCTCTTTTTATTTGCTTCCCCTTAAAAGCCAAGAGCCTTAATCTAGTCACTCTACTGTGCAAGAGTAAGAAAAATCACATAAATTTTTCTACTCTCATGCGCTTTTGAACAGACTTTTTTTTACATTGCAGTGCATACATTTCTTAAAACTGAACAAGGAGAAGGAAAAAAAGAAGGGGAACAAAAACAAGAGTATCTGTTTAGTATCCCTATTACACTCAAAAATAACTAAGAAGGCTTTACTTTATAGACTGCAGATTATGTCAAGCATTATAGAATACTACTGTTAAGAACAAAATGTTGTTTTATTTACAGTTAACTCTTTCATTCCTCTTCCCCTCTCCTAAATGTTGCTCTAAATATTAATGACATGAAGTAGGGCATATGGTTTGGAGTCCCCTACAAGTTTATCAAGATAAAAAAGTCCAATATTTTTCAAGTTTTCTTGTTCTGTCATATTTCACAAATGTAATTAATGTTTTGTAATCCCACATTTATTTGTCAATTTCTGAATTGTTGATTTTCTTCTTGTTGATCTACATCTCCCAGTTCCAGTCTATGCTTAATTTTCAGCATGCTCCCAGTTTTTCTAGTCAACTCTTGTGCTTTTTTCTGTGTCTCAAGCATTTTCCTTTGAAACATTGGAAAATATTTCACTGACACAGTCTCTCATGGGCTTTATTACCAGAAGAACCAGAAGCAGAATCTACTTCCATTTCACAGCTCACTTTTTGTTGGACAAAGTTTTGTATTTCCTCCTTAGCATTTTCTGCATAAAAAATGATTTTAACCCTTCGGGAAAAAAATATTCTGAAAATAGCTTGATACAGCAGCTTGAATCTCATGCCTGCTTCTCGACATTCCCTGAGCGGGGGAATACATTTACTCCTCTTCTGCCTTGTGTACAGTGACTAATCCTTTTCCACAAACACTCTACTGTCTCCCACTTCTAGTACCTTGTCCTTCTGCCACAGTTTTGTCAGAATCAACTCTTCCTGCTGGTAGGATTGCATATTAACTATTAAAGGTCTAGGCTGCTTTTTTGTGGCCAGGTTTGGAGGGGATACACACAATGTGCCCTTTCAGTTAACAATTTTTGCTGTGGAATACCAGTCCTTATTTCTGCTTTCATAAAACTAATACAGTCTGTTCCTTCCAGCTTCTCTGGTACAGCAGAAAATCTCAGGTTTCCCCTACATGCTCTGTCCTCTAATTCTATTTTTTTCTGAAGCAACTCTTCTTAAGCAGTCTCATATTCAGCCGTTTTTCTTATAGGTTCATAGATGTTTACTAGGATAATGACCATAAGGGCATTTTTAAGCCTAGCCATGCATCCCAAATCTCTGACAAGTTCAGATACCCTTGTTAAGTGTAAGCATGGACTTGGGAGATTAACCATTTACAGGTTACCTGTTTGCATTAGAGACATTTGACCTCTGATTTTTGCAGTTTTTTCACCTTGTCTGAATATCTATTTAAAGCGTCTTCCATTTTTCCAGCCTTTTGTTATTTGAGTTGGTATACTTCTTTGGTGTTTCATTTATTTTTATCAGCTCTGAGTACATTTGACTTTTTTCCCTCTTGTTTACTGAAAGTCATGTCTTGCACCAAAGCTGGAGCATGCACTGCCTCTTGCTGAAAAGCCACATAATTCCTCCCAGTCAGTGTTTTCTCCTCACCTTTTGTGACTGATTTTCTTTCAAGTTCTTTGAATTTCTTTTTTCCTGACATCCAGGCAGTCCACTTGCTAGCTAGATAGTGAAATTTACCCAAAAAGAAAAGTTCACTGGCTCTCTGTTCTGAGTCTGTTTTTCACACTGGGATATTTGAAATTAAGATGTTACTCATTGTGCAGCCATCTTGGAAGTTGTGATTTTGCTGATTTTATTGGAATTCTACCAGCAAAATAAACTGTTTCATGCTATACTGATGGTTCCTGTGCACCATTCTTTGTAAGTGTCATTAATGAAGTCTTGCCAAGGAGATGGAGGACTACATGTGAATAGCCACATGACAGTTATTTCCATTTGGGGTGTAAGTATTGGTTTTGCACTGACTGGCAGCCCTGACTGGAGGATATGAGGCTTGAAACAGGCAGACAACAGTATAAAAGGGTTTAGGCAAGCATTAGCAGTGTGCCACTTTCTACCTTAAGGCCATCACACATCAGGTGTCAAAGGAAAGGTGAAAAGAATTTGATGGGACATAAAAAGCCTTAAATTTGAGCATTAAGCACTATAAAATGATCACCCCTCAATTGAAGAATAAGATGTTGAGCAACTGACTGACCTAGGGGACTTGACTTCATTAGGGTCAGGTGGAGATGCACAGCATTTTAAATGAAAGAAAAATGCAAGCAAAAATGTTGCTGCATCATTAGCCACAAATCAGTTGCTCTGTTGTGATGTTAATTGCCCTTGTGAAGACAGAGTGAAGTCAAGTAGAAGGCAAAAAGAACACATTTGTGGATTGCCCTTATCAGAGAGGATTACATCTCTGTGTTTAGTTGATTATACTAAAAAAATGGACAGTGTTATACTCAGCCTTTGTTGATATAACACTCTGTCTGACAAATATACAGAGTGTTCAGCGCTGACAACTGTTTGCAAATTTAACATTCTACAAGTGATGTAAGTTGATGTATTAATAAGTGTTCTGGAGAATAACAGGGACTTCAGTTCAGTAGAACCTGTCTAATATCTGAGCTTCAGAAAAAAATTTAAGAAAGTGATTACTACGTCTATCTGAGGTTATTAATATTAATCTAGACTGCCGGAAATCAAGGGAGCCACTGGGACTACAAAATAACTGTAACTTGGCTATTGTTCCTGCTTAGTTTGTTTTTCTTTTTTTCTGCTGAAATACAACATTTGACAACGTCTGGTTCCAGAAAAATATTCCATAAGAGTTCATTAATTACTTTCATTTGTTTACTTTTTAGATTTTAATCAAACAGGTAGTCTAATCTTGCCTGACATCTTCCATCTAAGAAATGGGCTATAATCAAGTTAAAATGAACTGAGTAAAAGGATTAATGTCAGAAGACTAATAATGCAAAAGCAAGTGTGTAGTCATCACTAAATAGGTTACTTAAAAAGCAGCACTTAATCATTTTAAATTTTAGAACTATAATGTTAGGATCGGGTTGTGGGCATATACTGGTCTTTGTGTGATATTTAATTATAGATTCTAAAAAGCAGATAACCAAAAGGTCATGCATTTTGTGATGATCTAAGGCAAACAATCAAAGCCAAACTGTTCCAAATTCAGCTTTGATACATCCCATCACTTAAAAAGTACTATTTTGCTGAAGAACTCTCCTTTCATACAATCACAACAAACCATGTTTTCTGCAGGGATTAATGCCCATCATATCACTATATGGAGGCATAGCATGACCACCACCACTTACATAACTAACTGTAAGACCAATGTATTGCAGAGAAGAGCTCTCAGCTTGTGCCTCCAGAATTAGGGATAAAGTAAAAAAACAGAGAAAAATGTCCTAAACTGGGTACACTTTTGAAATACTGATACTACTAAAGTAGAACTTACTAAAGTGGAGAAGGAACACAGTTTTGATACAAAATTAGACATGAGCCTAAAATAGAGGCATTTAAGAGGCATGGTTTGCATACTTTCAGCAGCCTAGACTGGTTACTGAACTGAGATGAAGATAGTTTCAGTCATCTTGCCCCTGAATAGTCTTCAGATTTCCTTTTACACTGTTCAGTTTGTTCTGGGTTTATGTTAAAATGTTCTGTTTGACACTTTAATGGTGAAATCTTATTTTACATTCTCCTGTATTCCTGGGGTTTAATTTTCTGTGCCTCAATTTGCCTACTACATGACTCTGAGCAAGTCACTTAACCAGACATTTCTTTAGGGTTATTGCATGCTGATGGATGGTAAGAGCTTGTCTGCTGAGGAGAAGTATGAACAAGTTGTTAACACTTTCATGTTGATTCTTTAAGTCGAAGTAATTTAATATCTAGTGCTTTTTTTGTCTGTCATGTCATTTGATTCTCTGGAATTTATAGGTGCTTCGGTAAATCATTGATTTGTATGTTTTGTATTAATTTTGTCTGGAGACTCTAATCTGTTTCTAATTCAGGTTTCAGTGCTGTCTATAGGAGAGTTTTAAGATGTGACAGACTTTAGCTTTATACAGTCTCAAGGTTGAGTGCGCCAGACTATCGTAAATCTCATGACAGAGTTGGTTAGTCAGGGTAATGTTTTGTCACTTGTCCTTGTATTTCTCCGAGGGGCATGTTTACTCTGCAAGTATATGAATGTCTGTAAAGCTGGTAACTGCATGACTAACTACGTTTAGAGAATTTAAGAATGTCTAATGGAGCACAGCTCATTTACAACAGGTTCTAAATAAAGGTTTTTAAAACGTTTTACCATGTAGTATTGTAGAAGAGATGTGTGTGTGTGTGTGTGTGTGTGTGTGTGTGTGTGTGTGTGTGTGTGTGTGCGTGTATGCGCGCACGAGTATATGTTTCCGGGTTATTTGTATCAGTGAGTAATCACTAAATGCAATAGGGATACGCGAGAAGTGGCTAAGAAATATACTTAAAATTTGATACAGTATTTATGTACATTTCATACTGTCGCCCCTAGTGGGTGTTTGAACGAGTGTACATTAACTAAACTAGGCGGTTACCAGCACTATTACTATCAGCTTGTCAAGGGATATTAAAATCACCTAGAATGATGAGTTCATTATTAATATTTTCTTCATAGCACAGAAGGGTAGGGTTGACCAAATGGAGTGATTTGCAAAGTTTCAGGGAGACATGTTAAAGAGGCATAATATCTACCCCTGTGTACACTTTGACCAAAACAGTCTTGTTGGGTCTTTCGGCTTAGTTAGGGGTCGCCACAGCGGAACTCCGGTCCGCTAATGGTTGGTAGTGGATTTTTACGTGCCGGGTTAGCGGCCCTGATGCACAACCTTCAACAAAGGCACACCCATTCACGTATGCCTCCACAAAGAAGACGCTCTAGCTGAGAATCGAATGGGACAACGTCTTGCTATGAGGCGACAACACTACCGCAGCACCACCACCGCAGCTTGTCCATAAATAAGTGGTGTCTGCTTAAGTACTGTGCAGATGACACAGGTCATATACCATAAAGCAGAACTGTTATCCCTCTAGCTCTTTTTCTTATTTGTTTGTCTATTGGAGCTGTGAAACTGTGATCTTAATAACTGAGCCATATAGGAAGAGTAGTCCGATGTAATCAGTTCAGTACTGATTATGTATACTTTGAGCTGTGTATATCTGATATTGCCAGTGTAAGATTTTAAGTCAGATAATCAAGCATCAGATTCTGTGATGTTGCTACAAAGGCTTCTGATATTTAGATGGACTAAGCTAAGATCCTGATTGCATTATATTCCTGTGTTTTACATTTGGCTTGAATAAGAGAAAATCTGCAACAGTCAGGAATGGCTATCAAAGAAGGTAGGAGACTGGTATTGAATTGGATGACGTAGTAAAAGTTGAACAAACATCCTGACTGCATGTAGAAAAAGAGGGTGTATGATGATAATGATGATGATGATGTTATATTCCTATGTTTATTATTGCTAAATATTTGTTTTACACAGTTGCAGATTTCTGACTAGTAAAATAAATCCTAGATTAGTTTCAGTGTAACCAAACAGTAAAGCTTTACTGACTAATGGGTTAATTTTTAAGACTCATCATCTAGAAAAATAGATGTTTTATAGGTAGTGGTCCAGGTGTAGCCACTTTTGTCACTTCAGAGCTGGTGTAATATACAAGCACCTAGTTCCATATGTGTTCACCCAAATGTTAATATAATGTGGATGAGATATGATGTATGTTGTCTTTTGTGATGTCTATGTTGCTTACCAAACAGTTTAGGAATGGTTAGCTAAAAGAATAAAGATTAGTAATATGTGCTGGAGACAAATTAGGCCCTCTGCATATGTTTTTTGACTGGATAAAGAAATAATAGACATCATTTTATATTAATAGATGAATGCAAAGCCATAACTACGGTGGTGCAAAGGCAGAAGCTATACCAGGTGCAAGCTGTTACGGGACATGATCAACAGTGTAGATAAAATGCCAGTCTGATCAGTTCCTGCAAGGTGCTGAGTGTGAACTGTGATCATCATTTAAGCAGCCAAGCTGTGGTTAACATTAAAGAACTGCAGCTGCTTAAATGTTTTTAAACTATGACTCTAACAAGGAGCCAGACTAGAAAAAACGAGTTATCATCTACTATGCAGACATTCAGAGAAATAGGTTCATAGGCTGGTACTAGGCTATCGGCCCTAGGACCTATACAAGCCTAGCCATAACAATTCCTTGGCTATTTCTTCCCACACTATTTACTTCCCTGGACCCCTGACTAGCAGGGTGACTGACATGATCCCTGGGGTGAATTTCCTTTCTCCCATCCAATCATTAAGGTTCCTTTTGAAGAGGGCCAAAGAGGTGCTCTGCTTGACATGTATGGGCAGTCTATTCCAGAGTCTGGGGAGTCTCTGGGTCAGGAACCTATCCCTCCAGCATGTTTTGTTTATTGTGATGACAAGGTTTAGATCCATTGAGCATGTGGCTCTGAGGGATTGGGATCTCTTTAAGTGTAGCATGTCCAACAGCTCTGGGTTTGACATGGCCTTGTATGTTAAGCAGAGATCGCCTTGGAGTAGACGATATGCGACAGAGTATAGCTGGAGTTTTTTAAGGTGGTCAGCATAGGGCATCTGCTTTAGGCCTGTAATTCTTTTAGTGAGGTATTTCTGCGGCCTTTCCAGTTGTTGCAGATGTCTTGAGAGGTACATACCAAATGGTACATACCAAATAGTAACATATTAGCTCTTTGCAGCTGAAGAATTTTTTTTTGATCCTCAGTTCTGGGATATATGTATATATATATATATATATATATATATATATATATATATATATATATATATATATATATATATATATATATATTGTGGATCAGCAAACCTACACAAAATAATGTAAAAGTAACAGGATAATTTAGAAGTGGGAGTGTGGGCTAGGTAGCTGTGATGCTGATTCCATAGGCACTTAGAGAATAACATTAGAAAACTAGATGCTAGGTATATCTGACTTAGGAAGTAAATAGTACTTACTTAGAATGATTGATTATTTGCAGGTACCTTTGTGTTTATGTTTCTGATCCTTGAATTTAGTGCCCCTAAGTTTAGGATTTACATCATAAATAGGTATGCCCTTGGTGAGAGGGGAAGGGAAACCTACCTGCAAAACAAACAGCAATAGTTTTGTTAGAATGTTAGAAAAATATTATCATAAATGTAAAATTCACATACTAGAGCAAACATGATTGCTTAGCTTTTGCTTAGATCAGTTCAAATGACAGGTAGAAAGGGTGAACAGTGAGGCATTCTAAAATTAATTCCAAGATTAACACGCACCTGTTATGAGTCTCATGCACTCAGAACATGCTTAACTTTATGTTTATATATTTATAAATTTATATTAATTTTTTTTATATTTGCTTTCAGAGTCCCAGTGTTTATGCAATCCCGTCAATGTTAAGTGAGCATAAAAAAAAAGGTAAAAGAAAACCAAAGGTTCCATTAATTAACACATATCTGCTTCTCTCTTTTTTCCTAATAAACTTCTTTATTAAATTATCACACGACATAGGCAATCTTAAATTTATATAAATGAAAAACAAACAACATTGACACCACTGTAATTGCAAACATTATACATCGCAGACACCATTGATACAATTGTAGTTGTAAATATTATACATCAGTTATAATCTATTCAGTCATAGTCAGTTAAGCATCACATGGCTCATTCAAATCCTGCCTACATATCTGCTTCTCTCTTTTTATCAGAAATCAATATTTTTATAATTATTTAGTGACCCAAAACTGTTACAAGCATAGAAATACACAGCTGGAGCTCTTCATTTTGCCTGTCGCAAATGTATAGCTGTCTGAAAAACATTAATAATAATGATGATGCCAGTCAGACCGTTCACAAGTCCCGAAAGGTTTATTATTGTTAGCGCTTTCGTTCATCCAAAATACAATGAACTTCATCAGACAACATTACCTAAAGTCCTCTAGTTTAAAAAGCCTTATTAATTAAACAATAATACAATTAAAATTATTTAATTAAAATTTAAAGGCTTCTTTCCCTTGAATAAAAAAATATCCATTGGAAAGGGCATGTGGGTACTAACTCCCAGGCAACCCCACAAATAAGTTCCATTAATGATGTGAGTATTAATAGCTCGTATAATGTCAGTTTTCGTACACCTTTTTCTGTTGATGCTGTTGATTTAAGGAATATTTTAGTTAAAAACTGTGCATTTATAATGGAAGATGGTACTGCATTGAAAAGTTTGGGGTTAGACCTCGTATCTTATTTAAAAGAGGCACTAACTTGAAAAACCTTCTTGAAGGGAATCATACACCTATTAAGGATACTTGGGGGTATGAGAAGGTGTGGACGTTGCCATTATTGTAGATATATTAAGGTCAGAAGTAACTTTGAAATTGGTAATAATGTATACTAGATAAAAGGAAAATATAATTGTGAGACAACAGGAGTGGTGTATTTGGCTATATGCCAACAATGTAAATGTTTTTACATAGGTAAAAGGGAGCGGGGATTCAAACAAAGAGTTTACAAACACCAATACCACATTGGTAAAAAAAACTACTACAAATGCATTAGCAAAGCATATAGTAGAAAACCCTACACATACTTTTGAATTTACCATTATGGAACAGGTTGCAAGGAATATTAGGGGCGGGCCATGGGAATTGAGATTGGAAGAACGTGAACTCTTATGGCAACTTAAAACTAATGCCTATGTTGTTTTGGGATTAAATGAATGTTGTTCTATCAAATGTATACCAAAATTGAAATCATTAGATAGATAAAATCAATATGTCAATCATTTATTTGTGTATATAAGGTTTTATAGGGTGACAATTGTTGTCCATGTATTAGAATACGCTGTAAGAAGTTGTTATATATTTTTATAACTAATTGTACATTTTTTATTCAAGGGAAATAAGAAGTTATGTACCTACCATAACGTTCCATGTTAGTTGTCTTCTCTTGCCTTCTTTCTTGCTTGATGGGTTTGGAGCCGATCCCTCGGCTCCGACTCAGCACTTGCTAAGCTCGAGAGTCACTTTTACCAGCTCGAGGCAGCCCCATATCCCATGATGCAAGGCGGTAAGTACCCAGATCTCGTTTGATGACAAAGGGCAATAGCACCAAGCATAAAACACTTCCCAAAGGAAGAAAGAAAACTTACAGGATGGAAGAAGGACCAGGTCTGAATGGTCTTCAGCATAATAATTTCTTATAACAAGGTCTGTCCAGGCCTGGGGAAGGAGGGAGGGTCAAGAAAGAAGGCGAGAGAAGACAACTAACATGGAACGTTATGGTAGGTACATAACTTCTTAATGTTAAGTTGTCAATCTCGCCTTCATTCTTGCTTGATGGGACCGTCCTAGCACCTCTATCCTGGGTGGCTCAATGGAACAGACTCTTGAGGACTGTAGAGCCAAAACTGGCTCTGTCCCTGGAGGCCAAGTCCAATTTGTAATGGGAAACAAAAGTGTGAGGAGTGGCCCAAGTGGCGCTGCACAAATAGTGTCTAAAGGAAGTCTAGCTTGAAAAGCTGTAGAAGTAGCTAAGCTCCTAGTTGAATGTGCTTTAGGTTTTGAGCACAGCTGTTTTCCCCTGAGCAGATAAATTTCAGAGATGACCGAAGAAAGCCATCTGGACAAGGTCACTTTAGAAACAGGAAGGCCTTTTTTATTATCCGCATAGGAAACAAAAAGTTGATCAGATTTTCTAAATTTTTTTGTTCTGTCCAAATAATATCTAAGTTGACGGTGGACATCAAGATAATGTAGCTTTTGTTCAGCTCTGTCTGAATAGTTAGGGAAAAAAACAGGGAGATCAATGGATTGATTCAAATTGGTCTTCGAAGCGACCTTAGGCAAAAAGGTTGGATTAGTTCTCAAAGATACTCTGTCTTTGTGAAAAACCAAATAGGGGGGTCTAATTGATAGAGCATGAAGTTCAGACACCCTCCTGGCCGAAGTAATAGCCACTAAGAATAAAGTTTTCCAAGAAAGAAATTTCAGGGAACAAGAAACAGCTGGCTCGAAGGGGGGAAGAATCAAGGATGTCAGCACTAAATTTAGATCCCACTGAGGAGGAGGATTCCTGATTGGAGGCTTTAGTAGGAAAATTCCTTTCAAGAAGGCCCTGCAGAGCCTATGGGACATAATATTATGATCTGCTATCCCGACATGAAAATTGGAGATAGCAGCCAATTGAACTCTGACTGTGGAAGAAGAGGAGCCTGCATGAAAAATTTCTGCTAAGAAGTCCAGGACTGCCTGAACAGGGGCAGTGAAAGGATCAATATTCTTGGCCTTAGCCCAATAAGAGAAACGTTTCCATTTGCTTGTATAAATCCTCCTGGTAGAGGATTTTAACGGTGCTACTATGATGTCTCTAACTGGGTTAGAGATCAAAGGAAGCCTGGCTAAGGAAGGAAGTGGAGCAACCATGCTGTGAGGTTGAGAGAAGGGATAGACCGGTGCAGCTGACCCGATTGGTGAATCAGAAGATCTGGCACTGGGTCCAGATGCCACGGCTGCACCAAAAGGTGATGATGGAGGAACGGGAACCAAACTTGTTGAGGCCAGTAAGGGGCAATGAGAATCAATTTGGCTCTCAAAACGGTAGCTTTCTGGATAACTTGAGGGATCAGAGGAAATGGAGGGAAGGCATAAAGAAGTCCCTGGGGCCAATCCTGGGTCAGAGCGTCTCTGGGGGGATGGCCTGGTAGAGGGAAGAGACAGAAGAAGTCTGGACATTTGCTGTTTTGGGGAGTAGCAAAAAGATCGCAACATGGACGACCCCATTCCAGAAAAATCTCTTCCGCTATCGATTGCTTGAGAGACCACTCGTGAGGCATGAGAATAGCTCTGCTCAATCTGTCCGCTACAATGTTGGTTTTCCCAGGGATATGCGTTGCTACCAGAAACCGATGAGAGGAGATCGCCCATTGCCATAGTCTGAGCGCTTCTCGACACAAGGGGTAGGACTTGGTTCCGCCCTGTTTGTTGATATACCAAACTACAGACATGTTGTCTGTGTGGACTGCAATTGTCCCTACGGGAAGAAAGTCGTTGAGGGCTTGCAACGTTAAAAGCACTGCTCTCATCTCCAGGACATTTATGTGCAGATGGTACTCGAACGGCTGCCACGTCCCATGAACCATCCTGCCCTGATAATGACCCCCACCCGATCAGGGAGGCATCCGTGGTGACAGTGGCTATCGGGGATGGGGTACAAAGTACCTGCCTTGGTGAACCTGAGGAGATGTGATCCACCAAGCAAGATGATCTTTGCAAGTCTGTGTCACCAGAATCTGGTGACGATAGGAAGTTGTTGGTATGACCACTGTGTGAACAGCATCCACTGAAGAAGGCGCATGTAGAATCGAGCCAGGGGAAGAAGAGTAATGGCCGCAGCCATGAGGCCTAATACTTTTAGAACCATTCTGGCCTGTACTTTCTTGTTGGCCAGAATGATCCTGACATGACTCTGAATGTCTGAAACTCTTTGATCTGTAAGGGTAGCTGACATCCGAACAGTGTTTAAGTTTGCGCCTATGAAGGTAATAGACTGGCAGGGCGATAAGGATGACTTTTCGAAGTTGATCGAGATGCCCAAATGAGAACAAAGATTTATTGTGTAATCCCTGGCTTGTATAAGCTGATGCCTGGTGGTGGCTGACAGGAGCCAGTCGTCGAGATCTGGAAACACCTGGAATCCTTGACGTCTCAGGTGAGCCGTGACCACTGCCATGCATTTGGTGAACACTCTGGGGGCTGTAGTGAGACCAAAGGGCAGGGCTCTGAACTGGAAATGACTGGACCCCAGCCGAAAGCGGAGAAATCTCCTGGAGCGTCTGTGAATTTTGATGTGATAGTACGCATCCTGAAGATCTATTGAGCACATCCAGTTGTCCTTCTGTAAGAAGGGCAGAATTGACTGAAGAATGACCATTCGAATCTTGTCTTCCTCACAGACTTGTTGAGTCTGCTGAGATCCAATATTGGTCTCCAGTCTCCCGTCTTTTGGGGACCAAAAGAATCTTGAGTAGATTCCGGCTCTGAATGGTCTGTTGTAACTGGCTGAATGGCTCTTTTTGCAGTAGTTTTGAGACTTCTAACTCTGCAATTTCCCTTAGACCGGTGGTACATCTGGAAGGGAATTTGAGGGAAAGGACTTTCCTCGAAAGGAATTATGTAACCCTTGGATATGATCGACTGTACCCATCTGTCTTGAGTGAGGGAATGCCAGGCTTCTGGGTACAGTGATAATCTTCCCCCGACTGCCTCCAAGGAGGGACAGCCGGGCAACATCTCAGGGATGCTGAAAGGGCTTGTCAGAGAGAGGCTCTCTGTTTCCCTGTTTTTGGACCCCTCTGCCTCTAGAGCGTCTGTTGTTGTTACCCCTCTGCCTCTAGGGGTAAACTGACCACGTGAATCGGCGTGACTCCTTGGGATTTGGAACCACATTTTTCCACCTTTCTGTCCTTTGGGGTAAGGTCTAGAAGGGGTGGAAAAACGGACTCCTACAGCAGAAAGAGTCTTGCCGTCCTGCTCGCACCTGGTCAAAGTTTCCTTCACCTGAGGGCCAAACAAAGCTGACCCATCAAAGGGAGAATTTGTAAAGGACGCCTTGAAGGGATCTGCAAAGTCACATAGCCGCATCCAGGCTTGGCGTCTAAGAGCCACACCTGTACCTGCGGCTCTACTCGCTCCATCAGCAGCATATATTAGCCGCATGGAGGAGTTTGCAATGGAATTAAGGGTTCCTAGCTGCGAAGCAATTTTTTCTTGAGCTCCTGCAGCTGTAGGATCCTGTACTACTTCACCCAGCTCCTTAAGGATATCCCTCTGGAGTCTGGTGAAGTGACATAGGTAATTCAGCGAACGCATAGCAAAGGTCGCTGAGGAAAACATCCGCTTACCGTACCTATCCATGGTCCTAGAGTCCTTATTAGGAGGATGGACGGGTATGGAAGGATCTGCAAGTTCCTTCTTGGTGGCAGCAGCCACCACCATGGCATCAGCGGGGACACCCTTAGTGAGGAATTGCTTGTCACACGGGGCAGTGATAAATTTTGAAGGCCTCCTAGGGACTGGCTCTACAGAGTCAGGAGCTGTCCACGCCTTTCGGGCAATAACCTGCATAAGGGGGTCGAAAGGCGGAGACACCCAGGAGGTGGAGGGCCGAGATCCAAACGCCTCTAGGTATACTGACTCATCCTCAGAGGGATTGTTGGTGGGCCAGTTTCCCCTCTGTTTAAGGAGTTCTAGGATGTCTGAGAAGGAGACATCCTCAGAGGGGGATCTAGGGGATCCCTCTGACTCATCAAAGTCAGTATCTGAAGTGACAGACTCGGGGGAGTCTACATGTTTCCTCTTACAAGTCCTCTTCCTAGGAGGATCTCCCGAAACATCAGGAGAATCCTCGGAAGAGGGGGAAATTCCCAATGGGGAAACCTGAGGCGGAGGATCTCTGGGTCCTGTAGCAAGAGAAGTGGCAGAGATGTCAACAGGCACTATAGAGGGAGGAGCTAAGGGAACAGACTGCTGACTGATACCAGTGGCCAGCACACTCTTCATCACCTCGAATGCTCCCCTCCCAGGCAGGTCCGAGAGAACCCGTTCCGAAGAACTAGGAACTCCAGGGACCACCGAAAGGGAAGTCTCCGAGGCAGATGCCGGAGCCGAGCTCACCAAGGCCGAGGCTCCAAGGGGAAGAGCAGGTTCGGACAAGGGTCCGATGCCACTCACCCCCTCGGAGGAGACCATGGAAGCCCGACCACCGAATCCCTCTAAGGAAGGTCTCGAAGAGGAGATAAGAGTAGAGGCTGAAGGAACAGAAGGGGGTATCTGTCCTCCAGCCGTAGCAGTAACCATTCCCGAAGACTCCAACTCCAAGCTCTGGGGTAGAGTTGAAGGAGGAAATGTAACGGGGTGTGGACCAACAGTCGTCTGTTGAGACGGACTATGTAACATTTGGGCCAGTGCCTGTGACTTAAGTAATCTGCTGACCACTCTCTCTAAGTCATGGTCTGAAAGTCTGGATGACCTTGAAGATTGGCTCCGTTCCGAAAGGAGAGGTGAAGCCGGAGCCGAAAGTATCGGCTCCAAGGAAGGAGACCTCGACCTCTTCCTGGAATGAGCCATCGGAACCGATGAAACTATAGACCCTGTCGGAGCCGACAACTTATCGGAGCCGACAGGAAGCCTCGATGCATCGGCTCCAGCCGGAGCCGATACAGCCACAAATGTAACGGTGTCGGAGCCGATCGGAGCCGACACCGATGCCTGTGCCACATGGTGGTCGGAACCGATCGGAGCCGACACCGAAGTGGTTGATGCAGAATCGGCACCAATAGCCATCGGTGCCGAAGGCTTAGTTAAGCCAGAATCGGCTCCAGCCAGAGCCGATCTCGACTCAGAATGAGTCGGAGCCGAGGCCGCAGGCTTTGACACAGAAGCCTGGGCCTTGGAAGATTTGGCAGATTTGGATGGAGCCGACTTAGCCGGAGAGCCCTCCGGCTTAAGAAGGCCCCTAAGTATCAGCTTGTTTCTTCTTTCCTGCAGGACTCTCTGGCTGAAGGAATGACAAATAGCACAGGAGTCCTGCAGGTGAAGAGGCCCCAGGCAATACAGGCAAGAAGTGTGACCGTCTGTCAGAGACATCTTCTGACAGCACGAGTCACACTTCTTAAAGCCTGAGACCCTCTCTTTTGACATGGTGAAAGACAACACACACACACACCAGTCAAAGAGTTAAATTAAATTAAATATACCAAAAAGGTATAAGTAGACAAACACACACACACCCTAACAGGGGGGGGTTGGGATGGGTAAAGTTTGACTAAAAAAAATAAAAAGAGACAGGAAAATTTCTGTCAGAAAATCTTTAAAATTAACTTAAAACTAAAAATTAAAGGTTTTTTAGTAAAAAGGGGCTAAAATATCAAGTATTTTAATCACTTACCAGGAGCTGGTAAAAGGAGGACCTCCTAAGCGAAGCGGCAAACGAGATCTGGGTACTTACCGCCTTGCATCATGGGATATGGAGCTGCCTCGAGCTGGTAAAAGTGACTCTCGAGCTTAGCAAGTGCCAAGTCGGAGCCGAGGGATCGGCTCCGAACCCATCAAGCAAGAATGAAGGCGAGATTGACAACTTAACATGAAGCCTTTATATTTTAATTAAATAATTTTAATTGTATTATTGTTTAATTGATAAGGTTTTTTAAACTAGTGGATTTTGGGTAATGTCTGATGAAGTTCATTGTATTTTGGATGAACGAAAGCGCTAACAACAATAAACCTTTTGGGACTTGTGAATGTTCTGACCGGCATCTTTTTCGACGTTTGTAGTTGGTTGTGTGTAATAATGATGATGATGATAAAATGAGTACATATTCCAGGAAATTGTTACAGGAAGCATTGTTTAAAGCAGTATAGATTTTAATAATGGTCTTCAGGGCTAAGAAAAAATAACGGAGACTTCTAATTGTACTGAGTGGTAGAAATACTGCTGTATCTCCATTGGAATTGGGATGATAACAGAGGCAACAGTTTTACAGTATAAACTTCAGGAAATGATGATTCCAGAAGGAATGGAGAATGTAAAGAAGTTTTGAAACTGACTTGGTTTTAAGAATGGCATCAGAAATCCCTAGGACATTGCAGCAGTGCCACAAACACATGTGGATACAAGAATTCAGAGACATTACCTCTGGAATTTTTACTTTGTGTTTAGCTGAATAATAAAACTGGAGCAGCACTTAGATTGCTGTTGTCCCTGTGATCTCCCAGTTATGCAGTACTGATGAGCCAGAGACAAAAGTGAAACATGTCCATTGGTAGGGGAGTTTGGCTTTGGAGTCTGGTCTATTGGCTTGAGCGCATTATTAAAGACTTGTGTGTCTCTGTGCATTCAACAGCCAGTGTGCTGAAACACTTCAACTGAATTTGCATATCACCCATGATGTCATGATAAACAGATGTTTACAAAAATATTTTCACATATTTTCTCTGCTCATCCAGGGATTTTCCTATTAGGTTATGTATTCATTTTCTTTCAGACTTCTTTGTTTTTTTATCTTTATCTTTATTTGATCCATACCCTTAAGATAAATGTTTATTAGACATTTTATTAGTTGTGTTTCAGAAAAGGCTTAGTTTCTCTATTTATGCTATACTGGTGAGCTCAAGCAAGGATGAAACATATCTGTAGTTCATGCAGTCTGGTTTCTTGGCTTGCGTACATTGTTGAAGACTCATGTGTAATTGTGCATTAATAGTTGATGTACTAAATTACTTTTTTCCCCCTAGGAGAAATATACATATTTTCCTTTCATGCCATGTTAAAGGGATGCTTGCAAATATTTTTGTACAAATGTAATTTTAGTTTGAAAGGGCTTCTCTGCCTGGGTACTATATATGTTTGCTACGCAGTTTTTTTCTGTTGTGTTTTCACAGTAATCAAATACATGAGTGAGAATACTAACTAGGGACATGCAACCATATTGTTTTACATTGTAAATTAGTCCAGGCACAAAGAGAGTGTAGTACTGGTGGTAGCCAAATAGAAAGACATCCATAGAAGGAAGTTTTCAGACTGAATTTATTTAGTTAATTTTGAACCATCATCTGGCCTAGGTGAAGTTATTATGTTGAGTATAAATGGAGAGCAGATCAGTGCAAACCTTCGGTAGTTTGATTTAAAAGGTTTAAACAATAGTTCTCATCATATCTCTTCACCTGTTAGTGCAAGAAATCTGGACAAAGATAATAATAATGGGGGACAGAGACCCAAAAATAGGGACAGATTTTAAATATTGCTCTTGGAAACTTACTAATTTGCTAGAATAACAGATTTTGCATTAGCAAAGCGTTTTCCAAAGGATATGGAATCTGAAGCTCAAATCTCTCTCGCTCTCATTATTTTGTGACTTTAGTCCTCATTGATTTGCCAGAATATAACAAATTTTATGAGGAGCACACCAAAAACTTGAGTCAAAAATCTGGACATTCTGCAAAAATCTCTAGAGTTGAGAGGTATGGTTCTCATTAACTTTTCCTATAAGTTTAGTCTACACTCAGATACTGAACACTGCCCTGCATTTACCCATCATGTCTGTCTGACCATCTGCAGCGCATAGCTCAGATTAGAAACCTTACAACTTTCAGTTATTCTGATTGTTTTTTGTTATTGGTGTGGTCATAGCTATCCATTTAAAGTGAGTTAGGAAAACTTTACTCAGAGTTGAGACTATCATCTTTAAGTAGTGCTACATCCTGAAGAATGCCACCCAATGCACTGACGTTAAAATCAGTGGTATATAGTATAGTTAATAACATACTAAATTGTATTCTTAACTATTTTTAATAAGCTGTTCCAATAATCATTGAGCACAGTGGAGTCTAATTATATGTCTGTATTAGCAATGATAGTTATTACCCAACTGGTTGTGACTGAAAGAACACTATATAGTGTTCCCTGCTGCAAGTTCACTTTAAACATTGTTTAACTGTGTCAGTGAGATGGTACAGTCCCTGTTCAGCCACAGGAAAATACAAATGAACACACAATTTCATAGATGAACGCACACAGTAATGCAGAGACAAGTTAAGCATTTAGTTCAATGTTGTTTAATTTGACTATGCATCATTTACGCATTTTGTGTAAAATGTCAACATTAGACAGGGAACATTTATTTATTTATTTACATTTGTTTACCGGGAAAGTCCAACTGGGCCAGAAGCCCATTTTCAACTGAGGCTCGGGGAGAAAAGCTCCACAGAAATAAAAGCAATATGCAATAATTAGATAGTAGGATAGTATACATGTATTGAGGAGCACAATGTAACAAAAAGTCTAACTTAAAAATCTGAAAGGATGATTATCCATATATTACTGTTAAATGGGAAGGTAGAGAGAGTGTCCATCAGTCATTTCTGTTATATATTGTGCAAAGCATAGATTTTTTTTCCTGATACACACAAACATAGAAAGCAAACCTGCAATTTTGAATTACCCATTGGAATTACTATTAACTCAGATGACTAAACAGAACTTTATATTAAACACTACGGCAGGCTTGCAACCTGGTGATCTTTAATTGAACTCATACAGAAGAACATGTATAAGCACTGAGAATTCTGATATGAAAGCTGGTTATAAGAAAAAAATGTCACTCATATAGTAAGTAAGTTGGTACATCTTCCTTAAAAGACATTGGATAAGAGAGTACCTTTAGAATAAATTGAAGTAAAGCACATATATTGTGAAAGTGAAGATTTGGATAAGGTGCTTACTGAACACAAAACTGCATTTAAAGAGTACACTGGTATATCAAAATGAATCATAGCTAGTATTTATATTCCACAGATAATACATGTAGATATTTAGAGCTACTGATGAGGTCTTAAAATGATAAACTAATGTCTAACTGCTTTACAGTGAACATTTATATATGATTTAGAATGTGTACAACTTTTGCTGCCTGTGGTAAATTTTGTATTTATAAAGGGAGTACTCAGTATAAGAAATGGGATGCAATATTTTAGATATTAAAGTGTTAGCCTAGCTGGAACATAGCTGGCCCACACTGTGAAGAGTAAACATCCTATTATGAAGTACATTTGCCTTTTTTCCCTAACAAAGTGGTATTGAACCTTTTTTTTAAGTTGGTTCAGCTACCTGTAGAAATCAACATGTAGGAAGGTATTTCCCAGCTAGTATGCCAAGAATAGTGTGGATTTATCATTGTTGCTATTTAAGGTGTTTAGACTTTCTGTTCAATATACAATAAAGCCACATCATGTTTTACCTGACGTACATGTGAAGTAGAAAGGTTTTTCATATAGAGTTATTTTGACACTGAGCAATATTTACACACACAGGCTGAAATTCATAAAATATATTTCTTTAAGAGTTAGCTGTTATTATTTAGCATACATATTTGCACTATGGCTGTGTAAAATGTCAACATTAGACAGGGAACATTTATTTGTTTATTTACATTTGTTTACCGGGAAAGTCCAACTGGGCCAGAAGCCCATTTTCAACTGAGGCTCGGGGAGAAAAGCTCCACAGAAATAAAAGTAATATGCAATAATTAGATAGTAGGATAGTATACATGCAGTACGATGCAGAATATACAGCACCTAGTTAGTCTATACAAAGTAGTATTCAATACAGTTTTCTAGTAGATACAGGTTCAAAAAGAAAAACACAAGCATTTCAATGAAGATCACTGTAAGCAAAATAAAATTAATAGTGTGTATTAAATAATAGTTATGAACAAATGAGATTTCCTTTATATATATTGCTTTGAGTAGTAATAAACTCCCAGGAGAGGGAGAAAATGAGGTAAGGAGTGGACAGTATGTTGAGAGAGTTATAGATATCTTGTCAGTCAGGTTTGGCTCAGGAGCAATGCCAGTTCTTGGATAGATGTTCAAATAGTAGTAGTTTGATACTATTAGATTCAGGTGTGTTTTGGAGGGCATAGGGTAGAGAGTTCCATAATTTGGCTATTTGATTTGAGAATAGGGCATTACCGTTAGTGTTCTTAGCTTTGTTTACTGTCAGAAAGTTTCTCTCTGCAGATCACAGAACACAGAGAGGAATTCATAAAATATCTTTCTTTAAGAGTTAGCCGTTATTATTTAGCATACATCTTTGCACTATGTTTGTGTAAAAATGTCAGTTTAGACAGGGAACATCATTATAACCACATGCACCTGGTGATATGCAAATAAGGTAAGTGATGTTCTGAACATGATTCATAAAGTTTTGACACAATTAAGCATTTGTTATTCCTGGTGTATGAATCTGCAAAGTGCATCAAGTATAAGTAATGTCTTTCAGCTTTTCCCAGTTAGGGGTCGCCACAGCGGAACTTCGGTCCACTAATGATTGGCAGTGGATTTTTACAGTGCCGAGTTGCCAGCCAGACGCCCAAACTTCAATGAAGGAGCACCCATTTACGCTCGCACCTACATAGTTTCATAGTTTCATAGTTTAGTACAAGGCTATCTGCCCTGGGGCATTTGTAAGCCTAGCCATAGTGATGTGGCTTTTGCCACCCCATGAAATGGTACAAAAAATGCACAGAATAGAGTTAGAATACTGTGCCTCTGACTAGTAGTGACACAGTGAAGGTCCCCTTATATAATAGAATTAGTTTACTGTGCCCCTGTCTAGTAGTGACACAGATGTGACCCCTGGGGTAAACTTACGATCTCCCATCCACTCATCAAGATTTCTCTTGAAGAGAGTCAGTGAGGGGCTCTGCCTAACATGAACTGGGATCTTGTTCCAGAGCATGGGAAGCCTCTGGGTTATGAATCTATCCCTCCAGCATGTCCTATTCATACTTGTGCCGAGGTTTAAGTCTTTAGCTCTCGTGGTTCTGATGGATTTGGATTTTTTGAGGTGGGGCATGTCCATCAGTTCCTGATTGGACATGGCCTTGTACGTCTGGCAGAGATCACCTCTGAGCAGGCGGTATGCTACTGAATAGAGCTGCAGTTTCTTTAGTCTGGCAGAATAAGACATATGTTGGAGACCCTTGATCCTCTTGGTGAGGTACTTTTATGGTCTCTCCAGCTGTTGCAAATGCCAGGTGAGGCACATACCAAATGGGGCATTGTACTCAATCATGGGTCTGATGAGGAAGGAGTATAGGGGTACAATGACATCCTTGGATCTGAATGTGAATCCCTTCATGATAAGGTGTGCAAGGTAGAATGTTTTTCTAACCACTTTGGCAACGTGGGTGTCAAATGAGAGGTCGCTGTCGACTTGGGTCCTTAGGTCTCTGATTACTTTTTCCGTACTCAGTGGGTTGCTGTCTATGTGATAATTTGTGGGTACTTGTTTTTCCCAAAGGGGATGACTATACATTTTTTGGCATTTAGTTTAAGGCCATGACTCCGGCACCAGTTGTCCGTTTCTGTGAGGCCTTTTTGTAGGATGTATGTGTCCGCTGGTGTATCGACTATGGCGCCTAGTTTGCAGTCATCTGCAAACTTTGTCAGCCACAATCCTCCCATGTTTGCTTTAACATCTGAGAAATAAATGCTGAACAAGAGGGGTCCCAGGACAGATCCCTGTGGGACACCACTTGTGACTGGCTTTAAGTCTGACATTGCTCCAGCAATTTTAACTTTATGGGTTCTGTCCTTTAGCCAGTTTGCAACCCATCTAGTGACATAAGGGTTTACGTTTAAGCTGTTGAGCTTATCTATGACACCTGAGTGGGGTATTGTGTCGAAGGCCTTAGCCAAGTCCAGGTAGGCTGTATGGACTGCTTTGCCTTCATCAATGGCTCTAGTGACTGTTTCAAAAAAGTCAACCAAGTTCAAAAGGCAGGATCTGCCCTTTACAAAGCTGAACTGGGTGGGGTCAAGTGTCTGTAGGTCCCCAATGTCTCTGTTTATGAGTTCCATAATGATTCTTTCCATAGCTTTGCAGACCAGGCTGGTTAAGCTTATGGGGCGGTAGTTCCCAGAGTCTGTAGAGGTACCCCCTTTGTGGAGTGGGACCACTGTTGCTGTACGCCAGTGTTCAGGTACATATCCTGTAGTAAGGCTAATGTTAAATAGCATTTTTATGTGCAGGTTTAGCTCCTCTTAGAGTTCACGTAGCACACAACCCGGGATACCGTCAGGTCCCATTGATGCTGTGTTTTTAGCTTTGTTGATGGCGGCTCTCACTTGGACATCTGAGATGACAGGGAGATTACTTTCAGCTGGGATAAGTATTTCTTCTTTTGGGGGTGAGGGAGGGGAGAAATTTGCACTGAACCTGTCAGCCAGAATGTTGGCAATATCTGTGGGTTCAGTGTATTTTTTGTTGTTGTGAACTAACTCTGAGCATATCTGAGGGTTTCCGCCCAGGTTTCTAACATGCATGTCTTTAACATTACTTGACTGTGGGGAGGACATGCAGACTCCACACAGAAGGCGCTCCAGCTGAGAATCGAACGGGAGAACCTCTTGCTGTGAGGCAACAATGCTAACTGCTGCACCACCGCGGCCCTTGTAAAGTGCATCAAGTAGCCACTGCATTTTAACTTAGTGAACTTGAATTGAACTCTTATACAGAAGAACATGTATGAGTACTGAGAATTGCTGATACCAAAGTTGCTATTTCTAATAGCTGCACATATATACACACTACAGTTCTGCCTACAGTTTCCTATGTGATAACTACTTCAAGTTGGTGATAGGAATGTTACTGCTACATCAATATACATTTTCATTTTTATTCATACACATTCATATAGCTCTGTTCAGCTACATCATCCTGCTACATTTGCTTTATATAGCTATAGACAACTGTGGATGTTTGGTATTTCAGACAACCATACTATCTGCATATTGCAGACTGACAGCAACATATCCAGATTTTGGGATACACATTCCAGCTGCGGTAACATTTTCAACACATTTTACAGTTTGGTTCTGCTTGTCACATTCATTTCATTCTGTACTGACTGCAGTATACTTTATTCAGGAGTTATTACTACTTTATTGGTGGATTCATAACTCTTTCTCACACTCTCTCACTTGTTTTATTTTTACAATTCAGGATGGTACTTAATTCTAGGCTTTATTGACATGTTTTACCTGTAGTTATAACAATCCTTTCCAACAGTCTCACTTCTGTCATGTTTCTGTATTTCAACAGGGATATATTTCACACATAGGTTCATAGGTTCATAGGTTTATACTAGGCTATCTGCCCTAAGGCATTTATAAGCCTAGCCCAAATTATTGTGGCTTACGCCACCCCTTATATGAAAAAATACTGTGCTCATTAGTTTGTTGTGCCTCTGTCCAGCAGTGACCCAGAGATGATTCCCGGGGTAAACCTACGATCTCCCATCCACAGGTCTAGATTTCTCTTGAACAGAGTCAGCAAGGTGCTCTGCCTCACATGGACCGGGATTTTATTCCACAGCATAGGGAGTCTCTGAGTGATAAATCTATCCCTCCAGCACGTCCTATTTATATCCGTGCTAAGGTTTAAGTCGCTTGCTCTAGTGGTTTTGGTGGATTTGGATTTTTGAGGTGGAGCATGTCCATTAATTCCGGGTTGGACATGGCCTTGTATGTCAGGCACATGTCACCTCTGAGCAGACGGTATGCGACTGAATAGAGCTGGAGTTTCTTCAATCTGGCAGCATATGACAGATTTTGGAGTCCTTTATCCTTTTGGTGAGGAACTTTGGGGTCTCCAATTGCTGCAGATGTCGGGTGAGATACATCCCGAATGGGGCATTGTACTCGATCATTGGTCTGATAAGTGAAGAGTACAGGGAACAATGACCTCACTAGATCTGGATGTGAATCCTTCATGATCAGGTGGGCAATGTAGAAGGTCTTTCTAACCACTTTAGCAATGTGAGTGTCAAAAGAAAGGCCACTGTCAACCTGGGTCCCCAGGTCCCTGATAACCTCTTCTGTGCTTAGTGGATTGCCACCTATGGTAGCTTGGGGTTACCTTGTTTTTCCCGAAGGGTATGACTATACATTTTTTGGCGTTTAACTTCAGGCCATGGCTCTGGCACCAGCTATCTGTTTCAGTGAGTCCCTTCTGAAGGATATCCGTGTCCGATGCACTTTCCACTATGGCGCCCAGTTTGCAGTCATCTGCAAACTTTGTCAGCCAAAGTCCTCCCATGTTGGCCTGTACTTCTGAGAAGTAGATGCCAAACAATAGGGGGCCAAGGACCAAGCCCTGTGGGACACCACTTGTGACCGGCTTGGAGTCGGCTGTACTTTTCAGCCTGCTGCAGGTTATGTACTATTATATTACAGGTGGGACATCTTTATTTCAGACTTGTTTCATTTTTCTGTTTGGATTACAGACTGCATCACACTTTTGTAATCAAGCAATACTTGCAAACCCTCTTACACTGTTACTTGCACATTTTATTACTTAGTGACTACACTGCACTCTTTTGCTAACTGTCATACTTTTACATTTATTTACAGTTACAGGGAGGGGATTACTGACCTGCCTAGTGGTGCAACAGTGCCAGCCTATCGCCATAGGCTCTACGGTTCACAGAACGGACACCTGCAGCTGTAATATAAATAAAGTAATATTGGAATACACATCTCCATAATATCAGTTAGGTTAATTTCTTACATAAATAATTAGATGTAACTTACTCAGTAGTGGGGCGTTGGGCATTTGCCGGGCCTCCTGGATCCAACGGTTCAGTTGGTCCTGCTTCCATCTCTTCAGGTCCACATGGTGATGATGGACCTGCTCACCAGTCCTTGGTATCTCTGTGGCACTGGTGAGATCATGAGCCAACCGGTCCCATGCCTCAGCCCTATATGCTCCCCACAGGACCTGGCCCTGCATGAGTTGGGCCTCATGATTGTGGACAAGGAGCCAAACCATATATTTGGACTCCTCAACGCCCCACCTCTGTGCTCGAAAGCAACTACCTTCACCTACACCTGACATTCTGGCTGCAAGTTGGTTCTACAATCAGTTATGCTGTGTATTCCCGCATATGGGGCTTATATATGCCGTTTTTCCCACACTTATCTGTGATTGGCCATTTTGGAATTGTATCAGCTTCACAAAACCTGCTTTGTCATGCTCCTCTCTATTCATTCCTATATATATGCTATTACTGCATTTTTAAGTGCAACTGTCATGGCTTAGTGGTTCAGTATCTTGACTATGGTGCATGGTATCCTGGGTTCGAACGAACCTGGCCACTGCTTTTTATATTTTATGACTGTCTATACAGGCTAGGAGGTGTGTCTGTGTAAAGGCAGTTTTGTTACAGCTTGCTCAACGTTGCCCGTCGGTTAGCTTGTTGGCACGGCGCGCAGCTCCGCACAAACGGGTTACGCTGGTTTATGCGTCATTTGGCTGTCAGCATGCATATTACGCTCAGCTCAGCTATGGGCACACAGTTTCAGCGTGTTAAACCACTGCTCACCTACGGGCAGATGAACTCAACTTGTTAAACTGTAGCTCAGCTATAGGCACATCTGACATTTTTTATTATTTTGTTATCTCACATTTCTTCAAAATAAATCGCCCATTTCATTACATTTTACATAAAATATAATTTTATATGTGTACATATATGTCAGGGACTTGTTTCGTGCTTATTTCACTAAAAATAAAAATTGATGTTGGGGGGGCTCGAACCATGACTGCCTGCTCTTCAGCCGACGTCTCTACTGCTACGCTATTGCTTCTTGGCTTACTTTGCATATGTAGTTCTTATATGCTTTTCCACTGACTGTTAACTGTGGCTAAGCTACGGGCATGCCCGCGCAAACGAGCGCACTCACGGGCAAACATCTTTACAATTTAAAAAAAATATATAACATGTTCATTTATACATTTTATGTTCATAGTCTGTGGGGGCATGTGTTGTGTTGTAGTTATTCACATTTACATGGGCTCTGTCGTGGGGGTTTACTTTCGGGACTTTTACTCTTCTGGGGGCGTGTCTGTTTGCAGGGCACAGCCTACGGACACGCCCCCTACTGTCTTCCACAGACCGTATAAGCCTTAGGTGTGATTCAGCATGCCCTCATGCATATGCATGACATGCTGACATCACACCGTTTAACTGCAGCCTCCGTGTAAGCCTTGTAACTCTTACACGGAGGCTTCGTGAATCCTACTCTATATGTGTTTACTTGGCTTTGTATATTTACAAACTGTGGAGCTTTTCTCCCTGGTCCTCTGCTGAAAATGGGCATTTATCCAGTTGGATTCTCCCGGTCAACAAATGTAAAATAAAATAATTAAAAAAAAAAATAAGAAACATCACAGAGAACATTTTTACACATCTAAAATGAGATTCCACTGTCTGAAAGACTCTGTAGGAGCACTTCAGTATTAAGCAAGCAGGTTGCAAGTTGCATACTGCATAACCTAACACAAAGCACCCTAACATCAACACTCTCAGTACTGCCACAAGGTGAGCCAACCTGGATGAATATAAAGATAAAATGAAGCCATATGAATTACAGTAGCCAAACAAGAACAGCACTGAAGAGGAACATGGCAATAAGTGCAGATATTTGGGGAAAGTGAATGCCTGCATAAAAAAACTGCATGTGAGTACTTGCAGTAAAAGGAAGGAAATGTAATACATAATGTGAGTAAGCCACAGAGAACAAGGTAAACTGCAAGGGATCAGTGTAGGCAGACATTCATTATATCCCAAGCAAAGTAGTACACAACCAGTGTTGCCTAAACTACAGCCATGGCAAATAAACACCTTAACTGGTGTATCACCACATTGTGACTCCCTGATTGCAGCTGTTGTGGATAATGCTGATGCCTGTAAACTGCTGCCCACACTGATGCTCCATTCCAGCAGTGGAATCCATAAAGTAGCCACACTTCCACTATAATGTGAACTGCCAGCAGAAGCCCTATCTCAAGCAGTAACATGCAAAATTTATGAAGACAGTGTCTCAATAGTAGAAGCTAAAGGTGATGCACAGAGAATATAAAAATAACACGTACTACAGAATATTTAAATAATCTGATTTGTGGCTACATATAAGTATTATAAGTTAACAAAATTATACAAGAAAGAATTGAAACAACAAACCTTCATGGAAATGGTTGTCACAATCTACCAAGCAAACTGAATATACAAAGTTTCCCTTTGATATATCTTGGTTCATAAATCTTTTCTCACAGAAAAATGGTAAGGAAAGTTGCAGAGTAACCACCACTTTTTCTCACACAACAGGAGAGAGACTAAATGCTTTTGTCTTCCCAAAATCAGATCCTCACAAAGGAAAGGTGTCTCATTTGAGTACTAATGACCTCTTCCTTTGAAGACACTTGTAATTGCATTTTTCTTTCTGACTCCAAAGTCTTTGTATGACTTAATTTCATACAATTGATTAGGTCCTTACTGACACAAGAAAACAAGATGTTTTACAGTTCATTTATAACTTCCATTTATTTCATCCTTTGACATTTCCAGAGAAAATGTCACACTTTCTCAGAGCACAGAAAACATTCCACAGTGCAGATTAAACATAGCTGAAACATTGATTTACAAATGTGACAATATTCTCAGATAAGAACAATGCATCGCATTCTTAAAATAGTTTTCCTATTGTGGCTCAACAGTTCTACGCCCTTAAGGACCTCAAGCAAGATTTCTGGGGATACAAGAAACAAAGCTTGAGACAAGGTTATACTAAAGGTTCATAGGTTCATAGGTTAGTACTAAGCTAACTGCTCTTGCGAGCCATTTTAAGCCTAGCCAATTATCCCTTGTGAGACTCAAACCCTGCACCTTGTGTTTGTAAGGCAAACACCTTAACCATTAGGCCACCATCCCAACTCTTCCATTCCTGGACAGACCATCTACATTGACATAAGCCATACCAGTTCTATGCTGGATAATCATGTTATAGACTGTAAGACTTAACCCAATCTAAGAAGTTTTCCACTCAACCTACTTGCCATACATAACCACTTCAAAAGGATGTGGTCTACAACCATGTTGTGCAATACAGGTAGGGTTGTAGTTTTTGCAAAACCTAGACTATCCCTAGTCATCCTTTATGGCTACATAAAATTATCTTCCTTGGGTTGAAATGTGCATCTCATATACACAACAGGGTGTTCCTCTTCCTCTTAGGAAACCTGGCTAAATACAGTTCCCACATCATAGTAAGAAGTATCTATCTTCACAATGAATTGTTGTCTATAACCAGATCTGATTAGAACAGGGGATCCACTCAAAGCCTCGTTGAGTTTTTGAAAAGCCTGTTCACAGGTTGGAATCAAGACAACTTTATCTGGTTTATTTTCCCTGGCAATGTCTGTAAGGGGAGTACTTATCAACTTTTGTGTGAAATAAGAATCCTATAGTACCCTGCTGTCCCGAAGAATGTCAACTGTTTCTTTGTAGAAGTGGGTGGTCCATGCCCAAAATAGCTTTAACCTTTGCTATTATGGTCTGATCTTCCCACCAACCACTCTATGGCCCAGATAAAATATCTCTGCTATAACTACCTCAAAGTTCTTAGCCTCTGAAGTCTTCCCAATACCTCCCTGCCAAAATGAGCATATTCTTCACATAACCAGATGCAGATGGCAATGTTATCAAGTTATGCAAGGGCATAATCTCTGCTAGAATGCAATCTACCAGCCTCTGGAAAGTCACCAATACATTCATTCCAAACTGCAATTTTAAAAACTCATATAATCCAAGTGGTTTCTCAAATGCTGAACTCTCCTTGACTGTAGGTGTCAAAGGCACCTACCAGTAAGCCTCGGTGAAGTCAACAGTGGTTAGATACTTAGCCCCTTTCAGCTGCTCCAAAACATTATTTGCCCTGAGCATGGGGTATCCTCCTGCCTCTATGCAACTGTTCAGTTTTCTGCAGTTCACACAGAACCTGGTGCTGTCATCTTTCTTTGGCACCAATACCACTGGTGTAGCTCAAGGGCTACTGGATTCAGGGAATACCCTCAGTTCCAGCATGCCCTGCAGTTCCTCTCTCAGAATTTGCCCTTGGTCAAATATCCTGTAAGGGGGCTTGTTTGATTGACCACTAAGATCCTGTGTTCATACGGTCCTCTAACAGGTGGGTACACACCCTCGTTTACCAATAATGACAGTCTCAGATTCTTGTAAAACTGCTTGGATTTGCTGATCCTGGACAGGAGATGGCTGCTAGAACAGGGCTACTTCATCCATCAAGGTGTTACAGCAAGCCTCACCAAGAAGATCCACCACCAGATCTGCCTCTGTATTTACCTGCAACTCACTGCAAATATTGAGGACTCCTCTGCCTTAACAAGGATTTATCATGTTAACATGGTAGAGTGGAATCTCATATTAGGTGTGTAAATATGTTTTACCTGGTAACTCTACCCTATAGTAAATATCACTCACCTTTTTCATAGTAATGAGAGAGCCCTATAAGCCCTACAATTTAGACTGGCAGCTATACTTACACCAGGTCTAAATGATCATGTATCATTGGCACCTATGTTACAGGAAAGAGCTAACATTATATAGTTTTAATTGTTTGTTATTGCAACATGATCAGATATACCACATTACTTAGTTAAACATATTATAGGTGAAAATTGATGTACTTCTTTATATATACATTAATACATTTTATGAAGAAATTATTTATATTTATATATATAGTTGTTTACTATTTTTCAATAATATACATATTTTTTAACAAGTATTCAAAAGTTGTGTAGCAATTTATTAGGTGTAATACATAGATTTACAGAATACTGAAGTTAATTTAGGATTGAATTTCCTGATATTTTTATGGCAATGTCTTTTTAAATTAATTGATGGTGATGTCACAAGACTTTCAGTATTTAAATGTAATTAAATTGGTGGTTCAGTTTTATTTCTGATGAAGTCTCATTTGGAGATGAAAGTGCTAAAATATTTAATTAAAGTGTTTTTATTTCATCTTTGATGCGTATCCATTTGTTCTGGACAAGTTTTCGGCTACTTTTCTGTTTTGGTTCCAGGTTTTCTTAGTTACGTTATATTAGTTCTTTTTTTTGCCGTTTACTTGTAATGGATACTTTGGAAGATTTAAACCTATCTGGGACTGTTTCGGCCGAGGATACCGGAGTGGAAATTAGACAACTGCGTGGGGAAGTTTCTTGCTTGAAAGGTGAACTAACAAAGTTATTGGAACTTCTGACACCAAAAGAGAGTTGTGCTACCGCTGGGCATTCCTTTATTGGCAAACGGGTTAACTTTATACCACCAGGATATAATGGTTACGGCGTATGTATGGAGGCAGGTTTGAATTATCCGCCAAATGCTGCAGCTTCCGGTTTCACCGACAACGCTAGCCGCATAGGGTATCTCAATGCAGCTTCTACTCAACGCAATGGAGAATTAGTTATGGCTAATTCGGAACAAGAAGGGAACAACATTGATACAGTTGGAAATAATCTTTTAACTGCTGCTATGAGTTTGAATAATTCCAATGTCAACACACAGGTGGTTCGTCCAAAGCAAGGTACCAGATAATTGCAATGACAATAGAACTAATGTCAGTAGAGAGCGTTTTAATGATCGTTTGGAGATGATAGATACAGCTGGGTAGCTAGATGCCAATAACAGATTTCAACAAGTTTTTTCAAAAAAGTACTTATTTTCTAATACTGAACGTCCGTGAATGGATGGTTCCAATACCCATTCTTTAAGTAATCATGGACACAATGCAGCCTCTTTGAAGGATTTAATTTTTAATTTAGAGAAAAGACTGTTCAAATATAAGACTACAGAGATGGACATTGCATATTTTAAACAGTCTCTTTTATTAAAAATTGTGCCACAAGGCTTAAGAATCTATAAATTTCCCTTTGGTATTATATATACAGAAGATGTTCTGAATGATTATGTACACTACTTTGATGAAATAGGGCTGGGGCTTATTAAAAAAAACTTTATTTTATTATGAAAAGCAGAATGAAGAAACGTTATTAGAAGTTCATGATTTAGATAAAAAAGTCAAGAATGACTTGCTGTTTTCCCATTACAGTGCCTTATATTTTAGGATGTTAGATAAGGTTGACAAAAGATGTTATAATATTTTTCAAAAGAAGAAACGTAAATTGGAAAGGGATCAGATAAGTTATTTAAATAAACAAGTATACATTTACAAAGCAGATAAAGTGGTTAGACATGCACAGGGTAGGCAAGGTAAATTTTTGGCACCATCTAGTAATTTGTCTGAGGGACAAGATATTGGTCATAGGTCACCCAGATACAGTGATGTAGTGAGAAATAATGGGAGATGGGATGATGATGAAGACAATTCCCACAACCGCCATAATCTGGAAGGGGAGGATTTTCCAGGGGTCAGGTGCTCACAGAGACTGGCACAGTACTATACGGAGAAAAGTACAGTTTTGTACCTACCATAAATGTAGATGTTCGAAGATCCACATTGCTGCAGTCCTTACACTTGGGTAGTCCGCTGTCCTCGGTCGGCCCGAATATCAAAGTATAAGGCTGACGTCGGTCAGGGCGCATTTGACTGACATCAGGACGTCAGGGTACAAATGCGCATGACCGACGTCATATCCTCAGTCTTTTCTTGCCCCAGATGTCAGAAGACCCTAAAAATAAAGGTCAAAACCAAAAGACAGCAAACAACCAACCAACCACCCTTGCACTAACTATATGTACAATATATACAATATACACAATATGTACAACCCAACCCACACAACCACCTCTAACTACAGAGGAGAAGGAGGGAGAGGTTGACTGCAGCAATGTGGATCTTGAACATCTACATTTATGGTAGGTACAAAACTGTACTATGTTCTTCATCTCACATTGCTGCAGTCCTTACACTTGGGTAGAATCCCAAAGCAGAGGTAAGGGAGGATGGCTAACTACAAGGAAGCAGGAGCTGCCAAAATGCCCTGCAAAACAGCAGTGGCAAACCAGCCCTGGACTTAGAGTAAAGTGGCAGGTGATAATGCCTAGAGAAAGTATGCACAGAACTCCAAGTAGCTGCCTCCAAAATATCCTTGGTTGCCACTCCCTCAAAAAGCTGTTGAAGTGGCAGTAGCCCTAGTGGAATGAGGCCTAATCCCAGCTGGAATCTCCTTGCCATGATGGGAATAACAGAAAGCAATGCAAAACCCAATCCACTTAGAAATAGTTTGTTTTGACACAGGCTTGCCCTGAGAACTCAAAGCAAAAGAAACAAACAACTGCTGAGACTGCCTGAACCCTTTAGTTCTGTCCAAATAATAACGCAACTGCCTGTGAACATCTAAAGTGTGCAAAATCTTTTCCCCTTTATTTTGGGGATTTGCATAAAAGTAGGCAAATGAATAGTTTGGTTTAAAGCCACACTAGAAACCACCTTAGGCATAAAGGAAGGATTAGGATACCCTATCCTTATGGAAAATCGGCCTGTAATTCAGACACCCTTCTTGCAAAGGTAATGGCCAACAAAAAGGCAGTCTTCCATGATAAATATTTCAACTCAGCAGTAGCTGCAGGCTCAAAAGGTTGTAGAGTGAGTTTCTCCAACACAAAATTGAGATCCCAAGCAGGAGTAGGAGCGGGTCTTACATTCTTTGCCCCTCTAAGAAATTGCTTGAACAAAGGATGAGAAAACAATGGTGGATCGCAATCATAGTGAGCTGAAATTGCTGCAGCATGAACTTTAATAGAAGAGAAAGACAAACCTTTGTCTAGTAACTCAGTAAGATATTGAAGAGCCACACAAATTAGGCTCAGAAACATCAAAATCTTTGCTGCACTCCAAAATAAAAATCTCTTCCATTTGTCTGCACACTTTCCTTGTACTAGGCCTTCTAGCTTCCAAAATAACATTCAAAACTTGCTGAGGAAGTGGAGGCCCACTATGGTTCAAAACAGAATATGCCAGGCTGTTAGGTGCAGAGAGTGAAGCTTGACATTTAGGAAATGGCTGTCCTCCTGCGACAACAGGTGTGGAATCGAAGGCAAAGGCCATGGAGGCTTCTGTACCAGACTTCTCAGTAATGGGTACCAGTGCTGTCGAGGCCAATCCGGAGCTATTAAAATCATCCTTGGCTTGTCCTGTCTGACCTTTAAAAGTACCTTTGGGAGGAGAGGCAGAGGCAGAAAGGCATACACATGGAGATTGCTCCAATTGAAAGAAAGAGCATCCACACTCCAAGCTGTGGGATGAAACCTTTTTGTGCAAAACCTTGGCAGCTGATGGTTTAGTGGAGAAGCGAACAGATCTATGTCTGGAGTTCCCCATGACACTGTCAATTTCTGAAATACATGAGGATGCAATTTCCACTCGTGGGGATCCATAATTCGTCTGCTCAACACATCTGCTAAGGAGTTCTGTGCTCCTGGCAGAAACCTTGCCTGAAGATTGAGCTGTAAACTGAGAGCAGTCTCCCACAAAATCATTGCTTGCCTGCATAGAGGATAAGAATGCATTCCCCCTTGCTTGTTGATGTACCACATGACAGTTGTGTTGTCTGTTAGAATCAACACCTGCCCTGGAAGAAGTAATTCCTTGAAAGCTATTAATGCAAACTGGACTGCTAACATCTCCTTCATGTTGATATGTAGATGTTGTAGTCTGACAGGCCACTTGTTTTGTATCCACTTTCCATTTAGATGAGCTCCCCAAGCTTTGTCTGAGGCATCTGTCATTAAAATCTGACTCGCCTCTGGCCGGGTCACAGAGAGTCCCTTGTTTAGGTGACATTCCTGAGCCCACCACAAAAATTCCTTTTGAATGCAAGGTATTATTTGAATGACAGTGTCCAGATCCTGGCAGTGCTGTGTCCATACATTTTTGAGATACCATTGTAGCTTCCTCATATGCAGTTTGGCATTGGGAAGCACCAGAATACAAGATGCCATGAACCCTAAGGCTTGAAGGACTGTCCTTGCAGTCAGCCCGGACTGATGAGATAGTTGATGGAAGTAAAGGGATAGACTCTTTTGTTTGTCCGGGGTTAAAAGGCCATCTGGGATGCTGTATTCAGTCTCACACCCAGAAAGCACATGTCTTGAGAGGGTACTAGACTGGACTTTATTTCGTTCACAGAATACCCTAGGCATCTTAGCACTGCTATCACATATTCCAAATGATGAAGAAGCTCTTCCCTTCCTTGAGCCAGAATTAGGCAGTCGTCCAAATAAGGATAGATCTGTATTCCTTTTAGTCTGAAGAAAGCTATCACTGGAGCCAGAACTTTCGTGAACACTCTGGGCGCAGTAGATAAGCCAAAGGGCAATGCAGAGAACTGATAGTGAGAAGTCCCAGCTCGCAGATACTTTCTGCAACTTAGTCTGATAGGAACATGAAGGTAAGCCTCCTTGAGATCCAAAGTTACCATCCAATGATCTTTGCCCAGCAGAGGTAAAAGCTGCTGCAACGTCAACATTTTGAACTTGGGAATGTCCAGATAAGTGTTGAGGATAGATAAATCCAAAATTGGTCTCCACGTGTTCCCCTTCTTTGGTACTAGGAACAGGCGAGAATAAAATCCTAGGCCCACTTCTGGCAGAGGGACCGGCTGTATGGCCCCTAGTTGGAGCAACAGAGAAACCTGTTTGTGAGCCTCTATTCTTTGTTGAGGAGGAACGTCTGGCATGCCTTTGAAAGGAGGCAAGGTATGGAAATAAAACCTGTAGCCTTGGTGTATGATATCCAATACCCATCTGTCCTGGGTAATTAAACTCCAATTTTCTTTGAAAAGTGCCAACCTTCCTCCCAAAGGTGCCGCCAGACGAGCAGGCTCTGGCAGCTGAAAAGGTAGGTCATTGGGTCTGCTTACGAAAGGACTGACCCCTGCCCTCACCTGAAGCCTGTGCAGGAGAACTCCCTGTTCTAGGCCTAAAAGAGCCCTGAGCTCTGCCCTTACCACTTCTAGATCTACCCCTAGACTGGGAATCATAAGAAGGATACGTCCACCTTTTAGTAGGCCAATTCCTACTAAACTTTGGAGGCTGGACCTGCAAAAAATCTTTAACAGTCTGCATAGACTTAGCCTTGTCTTCCATTTTCTTTAAAACTGTCTCAACAGGAGGACCAAACAACACGTCAGATTGTAAAGGAGCATCTAAAATCCTTGTTTTAACATGTTCAAACAAATTCTGATCCCTCAGCCAGGCGTGCCTGCGAAGAACTGACCCAGTGGCAGCCACCCTAGACGAGGCCTGTACAGCATCAAAACCACATTGCAAAGAATGCTTACCCACTTGTTCAGAAACATGCACTAAATCTTGCAACTCTTTACAATCAATACCTACTGCCAGAGCATCAACCTTAGACTTCAATTGTGAAAGGAGATAGTTTTGGTATTTCAACATGTGAAACTGGCAATTCAGAGCCCTCATAGCAAGAGTGGAAGAAGTATAGACTTTCTTTCCCCATCTATCCAAGGCCCTAGCCTCCTTGTCTGCAGGAACCGGATTTTTAACAACAGAAGCCTTAACACCTTTAGGCCCCTGGCTAACAGTTTCTGGGTCTGCCCTAGGACTCTTAAAAGATACTTATGAGCTTCAGGCACCCTGTAATACCTATCCGGCTTAACAGGAGCAGGAGGCAAAGAATCAGGATTAAGAGAAGCCTCTGTAAAAACATCTTCCACTACATCCAAAACAGGAGGTATAGCCAAAGGCCTATGCTGGGGTAAAAACAGAAATTCCCTAAGCCTTTTCCTGGAATCAGAGAAGTCCTGACCTTCCCACTTAAAATGCTCCCTCATGGAATGAAGAGTTTCTGAAAAAGAAAAATCCTCAGGAGGAGTAGCAGAAGGAGTAGAATCATCCACATCAGAATCAGAATAAGGAGAGTACTCCTGCAAGTCTTCAGCCAAAGACTCTGAAACATCTGAAGCCTGCTCAAAACCCCCCAGCTCAGGTTCCACCCTAGGTCTCTTATCAGGAGGGGGCATAGAACCCCTAATCAAAGTAATCAAATCTTCTGCCATTTTAAGCATATGCTTCTTGGGCACAGTACCTGAAGAGCTAGGGGTAACACCAACTGAAGCTAAACCTGGCCTGCCCCTGGGAGAAGCCTTTGAAACAGAAGGAGAGGGCCTAGCCACCTTAGGAAGGGAGGGGAGTATAGTAACCTGAGAAGCCCCCTCAGCCTGACTAGTCTCCTGAGAGGCCACATCTTGCAATAATAAGGTCTCACCCTGGGAACACAAAGAAACTCCGGTGGAGCCACCGGCTCCACCGACACCTCTAAAGAACCGGCGTCCGTACAGACGGTTCTTCTAGCCTAGGCTTAACTGCCTTGTCCTTGCGCTGAGCATCCGACGGCATTTTATAGTTGCACCGCTTCCCAAAGACTAACCTTGCACAATCCAACCTTCTCTTTATAGTGCGTTTGTTAAATCTAGCACAAGAGCGACAGCCAACAACGTCGTGCTCAGGCCCTAAGCAAGGAATACACAAAGTATGATAATCTCTATGCGGTATCTGTTTCCCACAAGAAATGCAATTATTGACTTTTTCTGACATCCGTAAATGACTGAGGCAAGAAAAACTAAAATATTCCCAACGGGTACTTAGCCAACTTTGAACTCGGTCTGAAACTTCTAAATCGAAAAATCTCAGAACGCCAACCGGCACTTGCAATGCTGCTTCTGCATCGGACCATGCGGCAAAAAAGACTGAGGATATGACTTCGGTCATGCGCATTTGTACCCTGACGTCCTGATGTCAGTCAAATGCGCCCTGACCGACGTCAGCCTTATACTTTGATATTCGGGCCGACCGAGGACAGCGGACTACCCAAGTGTAAGGGCTGCAGCAATGTGAGATGAAGAACATCGGGAGTACAGCAGACAATATTATCCACACAAGAGAAACCTTTACTAAAAGTTATTAATCCCAACATCTCTTTTGATGATAAAGATATAGTACATCAGAAGGATGGATTTACCATATACAATTATTCAGATAGATTCATCACGGATGATTATTTTAAATTGTTTTCCAAGGGTGTGAAGTTTATTCCTTCTACTTCAGGAAATGTGGTTGAAAATATAGTAGCCTTGAAGTTATACACCAAAAAACTTAACTTGGAAATTAGTTTAGAACATCAAGAAACAGAAAGTGACAATATCTCCCATAGTTCTGTGTTACCCAAGAAAAAAAGTACATACAATCCCATCCTGCACCCCTTAGTTGAAACATATGAGAGGTTAGTTATGGAGGATATTTATAATATTTTTAAATATAATAAGAACAATAATTATTGGAATCTAACCAGGGGAGAACATGAATTGTTAAATGATTTAAGAAGGGATAAAAAAGTACGAGTCATGATCCCAGACAAGGGGGGTGGGGTAGTGTTATTTCGCAGTATTGACTATTCTGATGAAATGTTAAATTTATTATTCGACAATAGTACCTATATAGGGATTTCTAAAAACCAGATAAATATAGCATATTCTAGGATTGATTCCTATTTGGAAGAATACTTACTGGATGGGAGAACAGACAAGGACACCTATGAATTTTTATATAGAAAAGATCCATTAGTTCCTGTTTTTTCAGTATCCCCAAGATACATAAAAATATTAACAAACCACCATTTAGACCCATTGTAGCAGCCAGGGGATCGAAAATTCATCCTTTAACTGCATTCATAGATACCTGTGTACAACATGTTATTCAGAATGTTTCACATTTACTTAAAGATTCCTGGGATTTTTTGAAGAGTATTAAAACAAGAATTTTTTAACAATGAAGTAGTCTTCCTCACGGTGGACATAAAGGATCTCTTTACTAGCATCCCCAAAGCAGAAGGTTTGACTTTTTTGAAGAGGTACTTTTTCAATATTCAAGATTGGAGAATGATATGGTCAAACTTATTTGTGAGCTTATGGGCATAGTATTGGATAATAATTTCCTCTGGTTTGAAGGTGAATATTACCAGCAAATTAAGGGTGTCCCCATGGGAGCAGCATTTTCACCTGTCTATGCCAACCTTGTTTTGTTGGGGTGGGAGGGTAAATATGTTATTGGGGGTCCCTATTGGGGTAGTGTAAAACTGTATCTACGGTATTTGGATGATATTTTTATATTATGGACAGGTACAGAAGATGATATCCTTAAATTTATAGAATGTTTAAACTTTACTACCCATTTTTTGGAATTTACGTATCAGCATAATAAAAATTCTATTAATTTTTTGGATACAACAATTTCGAAAGAGAAAGAAGAATTTAAATCCTTGGTATATAGAAAAAAGACTTTTTGTAATGCTTATTTACATTTTGAAAGTGAACATCCATTGGGACAAAAAATTAGTATAGTTAAGGGACAGGCAATAAGAGTCGCTAGGATGACTTCCTGTGAAGAGGATTTAGCTAAGGAATTTAACACTATTTCCCATATGTTTTTGGAGAGGGGTTATCCTCCTGAGTTCTTAGATAATATTCTTCACAAAGTGTATACACAATGGGTTATTTAGTATAAACCTTTATTAGGAACTTGTTTAGAAGAGGAAACTAGGAGATGTGAAAATAGTACAAGATTCGGAAATTTTTCTAAGGCTTGCATTTTGCAATACAATATGAATACAGAATTGGTTCAGGAAGCGTTTGAAAGAAACTGGAATATTTTTAGGCCTAAGAAGGAAATTTTAGAAAAAGTAGGTCACAAGTCTAAATTTGTCAACAAAGTGGGTCACAATGTTAAACAGCTATTGGAATATAGAATAGACAATGCCAGTAAGGTTAAACAGGGTACTAGATAATGTGGCATGTGTACATATTGTTCATATATAATTAAGGAACCTATGGTTGTTTTAAACAATAATATTAGGAGTAAAGTGGTTTTTAAAAACGGTAATTGCAATACAAGAGGGGTGGTTTATTTGGCTTGGTGTATGACAAGTGGACATTTTTATGTAGGTAAAACTGAACGTATGTTAAAACATAGAATATATGAATACTTAAATGATATAAAAAATCAAAAAACCACAAATGCCTTATACAGACATTCTATTGTTTGTGATAATTTTGAAAAATTTGTGTTTGGTATTCTGGAAATAGTACAAATCAACTCGAGTGGGGGAGATTGGAAGAATACCTTAAAAAAGAAGCAGAGCCAGTGGCAATTTAGACTGGCAGCTATGCTTGCACCAGGTCTAAATGATCATGTATCATTGGCACCTATGTTACAGGAAAGAGCTAACATTATATAGTTTTGTTTGTTATTGCAACATGATCAGATATACCACATTACTTAGTTAAACATATTACAGGTGAAAATTGATGTACTTCTTTATATATACATTAATACATTTTATGAAGAAATTATTTATATTTATATATATAGTTGTTTACTATTTTTCAATAATATACATATTTTTTAACAAGTATTCAAAAGTTGTGTAGTAATTTATTAGGTGTAATACATAGATTTACAGAATACTGAAGTTAATTTAGGATCACATTTCCTGATATTTTTATGGCAATGTATTTTTAAATTAATTGATGGTGATGTCACAAGACTTTCAGTATTTAAATGTAATTAAATTGGTGGTTCAGTTTTAAATCTGATGAAGTCTCATTTGGAGATGAAAGCGCTAAAATGTTTAATTAAAGTGTTTTTATTTCATCTTTGATGCATATCCATTTGTTCTGGACAAGTTTTCGGCTATTTTTTTGTTTTGGTTCAAGGTTTTCTTAGTTACGCTATATTAGCCCTATAAGGCTGCCCAACAGCTTCTTGTGTCTAAAAGAATTACCATCACCTGTTGCCCAGCAGTGTACTCTCTGGCTGCCCTGTTATACCAGACTTGTTCACCGCTGTTCTGCCTGTACCGTGTGCTCCAGGGCCATCACCATGAGCTCCCTAAGTCTAGTTCTGAATTTTAGGACATACTCCATAACAAACTTCTTTTGGGAAAAACACACCCAGACACGTGTGCACATGACAAATACAAGGGCCACCTCACCATGTGACCATACAGCAGCTCAAAGGGCATAAAGTGGAGATTCCTGGGACATCCTCCTTTTAATTTCTCCAAGTCTTTTGGGTTTCTAATACCATGATGGGAATAAACCCTATTCCTAAGTCAAAGTATGATTAAAGTTCATGAAATTAGTATTGTTTCAATCTTTGATGTTAGTCAAAAGTGCTCTTTGCAGCACCCACAATGTGCTAAGTAATGACGACTCCTGCAATTCATACAGAGTTACATGTATTGGTAACACACACAAAAAAGAATCTACAGTCATATTTAGAAGACTAATTGCTCCTACTACTACTACTAGAACTGTCTGGGTATCTTTCTTCCACATTGGTCTCATTTCTCCCTAAAAATTCTGATATTTTATGACTTTTTGTCTCTCAGTATGCAAGACACTGTAGTCTCTGGGTGTAGCTATTTCAATGATTGATACTACTTTTGTCTTCTTTTCGTATATCTGTTTTTTTTAACTGTTGGCAATGGGTGATCACGTGTGATGTCGAACATCATTTTCTATGATGCTTTGTGGCTCATGTTTCCAGTGTTTTTCAGCTACTTCAGTATTATAATGTTTGCACAATTCCCAGTGCAACAGTCTTCCCACATTATTATGCCTTTCAGTATACAGTACTTCTGCCATTAGTATGTCACAACCAGCAAAGCAACAAGGTGTGCAACTTTTTTCAATTCTGTTTTACAAAACCTACATCTGTCTGTTTCTCCCATGTGTTCAATGGACTTTGTACACCAAAATGTACATAGTTCACTATCTTGGGCCACCAATATTAACCTTTCATCTTTTGGTTTGAATTCGCCTCTCCTTAACCATTCCTGCATTCGATCCTGATCAACACGAGGTTGTTTCGGGAGTTTTCTATACTTGCAAATATACTTATACATTTTCCACATTTCTTGCCTTCTCATCTGATCCTTCACTTTATATTCTTTCTTTTGTTTTTTGGCACAGTCAGTTGTTGCCTGATTTTTATCTACTTCCGGTTTGATTTACATTCCTGCTTGATGCCAATATGCTTCTGCTAGACTAAGCAGGGAAGCCAACATGGATTTATTCTTCTCATGTTTCAAAATTTCACTATGTTTGGGTCTTGTGAGGTTAGCAGATATGTATGAAGTCCCATGATTGCAGAGCTATACACATAATCAATTTCAAGGAGGTCCATACCTCCTTCAGAACAGGGAATATATAATCTTGGTATGCACTGATTTTTATAAATCATTTGATGAGCATGAAGCATCCTTCTTGTCTAATCTATCCAATGCCTTTTGGGGCCAGTCAACCACTCCAAAACTGTAAGTTAGGACAGGAAGAGCAAAGTGGTTTACAGCTTGAACTTTGTTCCTAGATGTCAGTGCTGTTTTCAGGATTAATTTAAGTCTTCTTAAATATTCCTTACTGAGTTTTATTCTCATTTGTTCATGTTTTATTGTTGATCCTTCATCAATTCCCAAGTATGTATACACTCCATCTTGCTCAAGTTTTTTACATCACATTCTTGTCCCAAACTGTTTTCTTGGTGCTGCAGCTTTCCTGCTTTAAAGGTTGCTTTCGCACATTTATCAAGACCAAATTGCATTCTTATATCATCTGAAAAAGTTTTGACTACTTGCAGTTGTGCTTTCAGTTCATCTGAACTATACAGTTTTAAATCATCTACACAGAGAAAATGAGAAGTCTTTACACTTTGCTGCTTTCTGCAAGCCAAATTATAGCCATGACCTAATTTGCTAAGCAGACAGCTTAAGGGGTTAAGGACAAGGCAAAAGAGCAGCGGTGAATTTTTGAATTTTTATCCCTGGAATAATAATTTGTCCTTTATCATGGCTTAACTACAAAGTGGTTTGCCACTGTTTCCTGGTCACTGTGATGTAGTTTATCAGTGTAGGGTGTATCTTATACATTTTAAGCACTCTTTTATCCAAGAATGTGGGATACTGTCATATGCTTTTTTGTAGTCTCTATCCATGTAATGCTTAGATTCTTCCCCTTTTTAAAGTTCTCAGCTATGACTTTATTCAACAACAAATTAACATTTTTTCCATACAAACTTCTTTTACTATCCTTTTGTTCTATTGCCATAACTGACTTTTTTTCAAAATGACTAGGAATCACTTCCCGTGTATAGTTTAGACTTCATCAGAAGGCAAGTTATTAGGCTATAGTTTTTAGGGTAACTTGCAGGTTCGCTCTTAAGAAGGTTCATTGTTTTTCCTGTTGTTAGCCAGGCTGGAGTCTGTTTGGGGTGCACATATAAATAGTTCTTATGTCAAAATCTTCATGCAAAGATTTTAATAGTTTTAGCCAGAAGTTAGGTACTGCATCTGGGCCTGGGGTTTTCCAATTAGAGGCTTTTCTTAACTTTGTTTCAATCTCTCTAGTTGTTACTTCATTTCATTTCATATCCTGTACATTTGAACTTCTTATTCTTTCTTTTAATTCTTCTATCCATTTAGCATCTTTGTTATGTTCCACAGGATTTTCATAAATATTTCTCCAAAATATATCTATTTCATCTTTTCTTTGTGGTCCTTCAATTCCTTTTACCTTGTTTCCCAATTCTCTCTAAAACTTTTTGGGTCATCAATACATTGCTCATTTTGTACTTTTCCTTTATATGTGTATCTTCTAAGTTTTCGTGCCTGTGCTGATGTTTTTAGTTTAGACAGCTGTGGTGGTGCTTTGGTTAGCGTTGTCACCTCACAGCAAGAGGTGCTCCTGTTCGATTCTCAGCTGGAGTGCCTTCTGTGTGGAGTATGCATGTCCTCCCTGCAGTCAAGTGACACTTAAAGACATGCAGGTAGGTAGATGCGTGTATGAATGGGTGTGATTTCTTTGAAGGTTGGGCGTCAGGTTGGCAACTCGGCACCATAAAAATCCACTGCCAATCATTAGCGGACCGGAGCTCCTCTGTGGTGACCCCTAAACTAGAAAAGCCAAAAGACATTACTTTTTATTTGCAATAGTGCACAATAAATCCTGATTCGTTATAATATTGTGCATTCCTTTTGTCACATCTATCCTTCTGAGTATTTTTGCTAATCTGTTCCCTGTTTTATACTCTTCTAACAGTGGCACTTCTTGTTCTAATTGCTTTATAGTTTTCTCTATTCAGTACTTCCATGATGTCATTCAATTTCTCCCTGTCCTTTCCCTTACTATCCTGTGTTCTTGTGGTAGTACTTTAATCTGGCTGCACAGTAGTGTTTCCTATTTACTTCTGTTATATCACATAAATCTCTATGGACAGTCCTAATTACTATGCTCATTTGTCTTATCAAACGTCTAACTTTCTGGGTTCTACTAATCTTCTGCGATCTATTTATTTCATTGATCTTAATTTGTGTATCCATCTCTATTAAATCAAGCAACTCTTCTCTTAGATCATTTTCTTCTAAACTGAGGGCACGTTCTTTGTTCTCAATTTCCTGTGGGCATTCTGTAGAAAGTTCCAGAGCATCCTCCTTTGCCATGTTCTCTTCAGTTTCACCCTGTGTTATCCATTGCTCCTTCATATGGGAACTCAATGGCCTATCACTCCCTGATATTGACTATGTCAGAGTTGCCACAGTTTCCTGTTCTTTCCCTTGCTGTATAGCTTCAACTGAACATTTGTACTGGTTTCCTATGGGAGGCTCCAAATATCTTCATATGTCAGCTGATTAGATGCTTCCCGTTCCACTGGTTTCTCCTTAATTCAGGTCTCCATTGCTCTATCCTGTTGTGTTATCAGAATTACATTTTCTACACTAAATCTTTTACTTTGCAGGTAATCCATAACCTCGGGTTCTATTTCTTTAACTTCTCCAGTACTAATCTTATTTTCTAGTTTTCCTCTTTGTTTTCATTTTTTTTGTATTGTAAAATTTTCCATATCTGGATGCCTTTGCCTATATTTTGCTTCAAATATCTTTGGTGCTGCTCTTTTTGCATTGATTAGTTTTGCTTTCTCCTTTGCATAAATATTGCACCATATTAAATCTCTTTTCCTTCCTGTATGTATGCAAATACAAAATATAACGCAAAATGTGCATGTACCATCCCATTCTCTCTTGAAGTAGTCTGCAAATGCTCTCAACAGAGCATTCAGTGTAGAGTTAAACCCGTCCACCAGACCATTTGTCCATAGATGGCAGGGAGTAGTCTTTAAATGCTTTATCCAACAGTGCTTTCACAAACAGGCTAACAGGTCTGATAAAGTTTACACACTGTCACTATTTCCATAGGAAAATGTGCCCTTCTAAAATGCCTAGAAAAGCATCTGTTACCTTCTCTGCCTGAATGGAAGATAAAGCCACCATTTCTGAGTATCTACTGCAATAATCCACCACCACCAGGATATATTTCTTACCTGTGGAACTTGGGGTCCACAGAGGTTCTACAATATCCATAGCACAGCATAGCTTCCTCTTGAAACATTTTTTCAATAGCAGGCAAAGATATCTAATCATGTTTGGTTTGTCTTTTGCCATACCAACTTTCTGGCACTACTCAAAGGTCCTGCAGTATCCTGTTACATCTAAGTAAGTCCTGCAAAAAAATATTGTTGGCTATGGCCAGATGTGCCAGTTGGTAGGCCATGGATATTACCAATTGCTGTACTATTTCTACAGTCAATCCTTGCTCAGTGGTCCCTTCCCTAAACAACCCTTTGTTCGCAGTATATAAAATCACTCTACAGTGATATAAGTCCCTTTGGGTACTCCTTAAGGTTCTGTAAAACAGGGTCTGAGAGCTGAGCTTGCCTCCTCTCCTTTTTGTGACCCTGCACAGTTCCCCTTTCAAAGGAACATATGTACTTTTTGCTAGTGGTGCATCAAATTCAGACTGATTATTAACATATACTTCTCCTCTAGAAGTAACCTCTTCCAAAAGGAGCTCAATACCTTTCCTCTGCTGTGACTCAGATTCCAGTTCACTGCTATTAACCAGCTGCCCTTCTAAAATAGCAAATCAGTAGTCCTGGATGAGCTGGGTCTTCCCCTAAAGCTTGCCTCATGTCTACCTCCATGGCTGGTTGCATGTAACCACTTGCACACAAGAGGCTGGTCTGAAAAAGATCATTAGCAGTAAGAAAATTGTCAGGTACATCCTCAAAACACAGCAGACTACTTGCTCCCTTACCCTTCTTCCCAGTACAAATAAACTTTGGCCAAAGATACCTGAAAAGGTGACAATCCCGCGGCCCTAACTGGAGTAGACTGCCTAGGCAAGTATTGTTCCTTTCTGACCACTGTATCTTCAATTCTGGTTATAATTGGGGTCACATCCCTCTTGGCAATAGTCTCTCTTCCATTTTGCCAGTACAGACTTTTGTGAAAGCTAGGTACAACTGTTCTCTCCAGATACTCCACCACTGCCATAGGGCCTGTCCTCCTTGCTGCTTCCTGAGACCTTTGTTCTCCATCCTGCATTAGTTGACAATGAGACTGCACATGCCCCTTCTGGTTGCATCTGAAACAACTAATCTCAAAACCTGGTAATCTACCTGAAACTGTGGCTTCGCCATTTTTCTATGCAAGATGTGATAGTGTAAGCTTCCCCATGATACCCCCTATGCACACGTGCAGTGGCAACATGCAACCTATCTAACAGATCCCCCCACCTTTTTTTTCCCATATCTCCTTGGCAGCTATAATCCCAGTCTGCTAAACAAATCAAGTCTTCAGACAGAGCAACAAGGACTTGTTTCCTCACCAAAAGATCTGCAAACCATTTCAAATGTGATGACCTTACATACACTCACCCATTTATGAAAGTATGTGCTGATTTCTGCAACATATTCAATCACACTGTTATATGCCTTTCTTCTACGCTCTCTAAACTTTTTTCCATACATTTCAGGAGAAAGCTTAAACCTAGAAATAAAGACTCTTTAACTTTAGATTATTTTAAATAATCAGCATTACTAAGTTTAAAAACTCAGTCACTACTTTACCTGTGAGAAAGGCAGTTAACACCCTTACACACTGTCCTTGATCAACCTGTTGATTATTTTATATGGCATTTGTAAGGATGTGTAATCAAAATTATCCTCTCTTTATACCAATAAAAAAGTTTGTATTCACCTGGGCACCTAGAGTTTGGCTTTTCCTCTCCTGAGATATTTGTGTTCCAGGCTAAGGATGATCCTCTTTCTCTTGTGCTGGCATGTCTTTCTCTCTCCTTTCTCCTCCATCAGTTGCACTTGCTCAGCTGCTTTAAGTTCCAGATGCTCCATCTAAAGGGCCACTCTTTGCAATTTCACTGGGCTTTGAGGTCCTCCAAGAATGGACATATTTTACTTTTTCTTCCTTCTGTATCTTGACAGCAAATGACTAAGCCTGTCTCCAGGGTGCAGTTCCAGCTAAAAACACAGATACAACCCATCTTGTCCTTGCACATATTGGTATGATGGATTCCTTTTGCTCTAGATTTTTTGTTGTGACACTGATATTTTAAGGTAGCTATCATAAGAGCTCATTTTCTATCTTTTGACTAAAAAAACAAACTGTTGCACAAAACTAAACATTTGTATATTTAACCTTCTGGCTGAGATGGTTTGCACATACCTTTGGCAACAAAATTGCTTACTGACTAAATAAATTCAACTTCAATACTTCACCAACTACCACCAAAAATGCAATGGATGCACCTCTGTCACAGATATATGAAGATCAGGCTGGCACTGATTGGGTTTTAATCCCACCTAACCAATGTACCAGCCAGGGATGAGATGGACAAGGACTTTGGTCCTTGGATCCAGTCCACTGCCCCCAAAAGTCTGACAGCTATCACAGAGATGGTTTCTTTGGTCACACCAGTGGGACACAACAGGTTTTAGTGACATAAATACTAGGAATATCCACTGCTGTCCTGGGTGTGGGCTTCCAGCATTGACAACCAATCTAGGTCCACACACTGACCACTTTCAAAGATGAGTCTAAAGCATACCCCAGGTCCCTTTCTCATCTCTCACCCTCTGTGAACCAATATCTTCCAGTATCCCTTATCCATAACAACTCCCTTTCAAATTACTTTCAGACACACATGCATACACACACAATTCTCGTGGAAGGCTGGCAGAATTCTACAACTCCCCATAGCTTTCTTCCTGCCATGATAGTACTGCCATTATTCTAGATATGGATGAACAAATATACACTTAACTGACATAATATCACAATGGTAATACAGTCAAATGATCTGGCTTTTAGGGGTGGATACCATAGCTTTGCCAGCCAACAGTGATAAACAATACCATCTTCTCTGGTAACATCAGTCAATAGATCTTAAAAAAAAATGAAAAAAATTACTTAAAGTCAAGAAAGTACTGATACACATTAAATTTGCAGAGACCAAGAAAATACACAGAGAATATAACATACTTGTACAGACAGAATATTTAATGAATCTCATCTACAGCTAAATACCCAAGCCATCCCTTATTGAAGAAATACTAGACACAATCATTGTTAGTAAAATTATACAAGCCTGAATTCAAACAGCAAACCTTCACAGAAGTAGTCACCATCATCTCCCAATTGTGTCTAGACTGACTTTACTCTGGTTTCAGTTTGAGATACATATATCATTCTGTCCAACAGAAAAATGAGAGGGGTTACATCAGATTACATTACTTTTTCACACAATAGAAGACAAATACATTAGTAACATTTCCCACATTAAGACCCTCATAAACAACTGAAAAGCCTTACATTTGGATATCACTGCTTTATTTGAAGAGTCTTGTAATTGCATTTTATGGTTCTTTTTTTAACTGACTCCAAACTCTTCTGTGAAATAATAATATGCAAGCAATTGGGCCCTTCTTGTCACAGGAAAAGCAATATTATTTTACACTTCAGTTACAAGCTTCAAACACTTATTTTCCATCCATCTTTCTTTTTTTTTTTTTTTTTTTTGCAAAGAGAAAAAAGGTCACATATTCTTAAACTACAGGAAACATGTACTGCAGATTAATCAGAGATCAAATATTGCTTTAAAATCTTCCAACATTCTTAAATAAGGAAGAAAAATACATTAGATTCTTAAATCATTTTTCTACCCTAACTCACTACAGATATGATGAAACTATGGGAAGGGCATATTCCAATTTAGGAATGAGTATATTTTATACAAACCTCTTCTGGCATCAGAGGTAATGTGATTAGAAATATAATAGCTGGCCTTAAGTTGGATGTTTTCCCTTTTGAAAGAGTGGGACAACATTTAACCGCTAGGTATCTCTACTGCTAAAACAAACGTTAAGAGAATATTTATGAGTGTGACACACTGGGGAGGGGGAATTAGAGGAAATGGTGTTTGTTATATGTCAAATATCAAGACTGCTGTTTTAGAATTGATGGGCTGTTAGCCAGTGACAGTGTTAAAATGTGTGTGTGTGTGTGTGTGTGTGTGTGTGTGTGTGTGTGTGTGTGTGTGTGTGTGTGTGTGTGTGTGTGTGTGTGTGTTTATTTTTTAATGAAGAGATAGAAGTCCCTGTTCTGGGGATATTGAAAGAAGCATGGCAATGTTTGGCATTTATAAACAGTAAGAGTAGAATGGTCCAAGAACTAAATCTTGGGGAACAATGGCAGTGAAGAAGCCTTCTGAGGTAATTTTTTTCCAGATTGGACTTTTGAGGATTGTACTGTAAAAGCAAACAGTGAACTAAGAATGACATTGAGATTAAAGATGAATACTTTTAAATTGTTAAGAATTTGATGGTTAACACTCTCAAGGGCCCTGTTAATGTCTATAACAATGGCTCTTGATAGGTGGAGATCAGAACTTTGTCAGTTATGGTATAATATGCAGTTAGGTTATGACAGCTTCTAATGTCTTGGTGAGAGTCTGTTGCTACCCCATATTTGTTAAGGTGTTCCAACAGCTAGTTATTAAGTGAACATCGGCTTCCTTTTTTCCCCATTTTCTACATGGGGTCGGGGTGCTGTATCAACTGTCACCGTATCTCTCAATTCAATGCCATCTCTTCTGCTTTCATCGACTCCCATGCCTGACTGCTACATGTCTTCTGTCACACAATCTATCCACCTCTTTGCTGGATGCCCTCATTTCCTCTTGCCTTCTTCCTGTATGTCCCAAATCATCTTCACTAAACTGTCTTTTGCTTTTCTGCACAGCTGCTTGAACCAATATAATCTGTTCTTTTTGACCTTTTCTGTAACTGGAACCATTTTGTCTTCTGCTCTTAGGTCTTCATTTCTTTGTCTGTCCTACAGTTTGCATCCTACCACTCATCTCAGGCATTTCATCTCTTTCAACTCTAGCTTCCTCAACTGCTCTGACTTTACTGTTCAGGTTTCTGTATCATACAGCAGTACTGGTCACACCACTGTTTTGAACACCTTACTTTTCAGCTTCTTTGGCATTGTTCTGTCATATACGACACTTGCCACTTTGTGTCAGTTGGCTACAGTCCCCTCTTATTCTAGCTTTGACCTCCTCATTCAGACTTCCCTTCTCCTAAACCATCCTTCCCAGATACTTGAAGTTGTTAACGTGTTCCAGCACATTCCCTTCTACCTCAAATCTCAGCTTCTTCCAATTTCCCATTTGTTGCTATTACAACTATCTTATCTCTACTCAGTATCATCCCATGTGCAATCACTTTTGCATTCCATTCCCCTATCCTTTGTTGAAGTTCTTGCTCAGAGTCTGCCTGTAATGCCACATTGTCTGCATACAACAGCTCTGTTAATCTGTACCCTCCAAACTGTTTGCTAATGTAGTCCATCACCAGTAGGAACAGTAATCAACTCAGAGCTGAATCCTGATGCACACCCACTCCCATGAGGAACTCCTCTGTGAGACCAAACATTGCTCCTACTTGAGCTAGTGGGTCCTTGTACATAGCTGCACTAATTCTACTACTTTTTCTGGGACTTTGAACCACCGCAGGACTGCTCAGATCAGCTTTCTTAGGACCTTGTCATATGCTTTCTCCAAGTCTAAAAATGCCCAGTAAGACAGTTTCCTCATTTTTAACTCCTTTTCAACTATCTGTCTCACTACAAACATCAGGACAGTTGTGCTGCATCCTGACCTAAATCCGAACTGTTCATCTTTAGCTAGTTAATAAATTAATTCTCAAGCTTTTATAAAATGGCAGATGTCTGTGGAGATAATGATGATTTCTTTGGGATACGAATTCTATCGACGTGTTTGAATTGTAGGGAAACAATACAAGTAGTATCCTACAGGTTGTAAATACTAATTTAGAGAAGGGATGAATAAAATGTCTTAGGAAAGCTTGATGCATGCTCTGGGGACTGGGGTTACCTTTCTTGTCTTTTTCATTTACACTTCCTTTGCTGGAATTTCTCTACAAGAAGAGGTGAGGGAGGAGAGAAAAGTGTGTGTGTGTGTGCATGTGTGTGTGTGTGCGTGTGTGTGTGCTGTCTTAGGTGTTTGAGGGAAGAAAGTATTAATTCTTGTTGTAGAGAAGCTTCCTATGTTAGGGTTACTGGGTCTGGTGCATTTAGGGTAATGTTTGAGGAATTTAACTTAGGATTTTCAGTCTGCAATATATTTTACTAAATTCCAGAAGAGCTTAGGTTGCACTGTTTATGTTGAGAGTTTGGAGTGTAGGTAGTGGACTTTAGCTTTTCTGATTTTCAGTTTAGTTCTTTTTCATAATGTAATAATATTGTGATAATTGGGAGCATTGCTTAGTTTTCTTTGTTTCCATGTTTTGTTCCTTGCTTTTATTAAGGATTTGATGGCTGGTGTTATCCATGGGCAGTGGCTTTTGTTGGAGGAGGGGGGTCAGTGGTAAATGTCTGTAAAGAATTGCATTGGTTATAGAGTTAAAAGGTACAGGGCTTTAATGTGCTCAGAAAGATGATGCCACTGAGAATAATTTATGTTGCACAAGTTAACAAGGACTACGTCTGCACTGGTTTATGAGATGGATCTCTTAAGTATAATTAGTAGAGGGAGTGCAAAAGTTTTAAAGGATATTTAAAGGCAAGTGATCACTTAGTGAATTTGGAAGGCATTTAAGACTATACATCTTTTGTGGAATAGATGTGAGCAGGTAGCAAAAGTTTACCTCCGAGGCTGGGCTTTTTAAAGGTTGCACTGAGAATGAAAGGTTTCAATGTGTATGTTTTTCTGTGCATATATCCACATTAAAATCACCAAAACTATTTTGGTTACCGATTTTGTGTATTAGGTCAGAAAGTGTTGCTTCAAATGTTTTATTAAAAGAAGGGGATATACTCTGCAGCTATGAGCAATTTAATGTGGTTATTAGTGGTTAGGGAGGCAAATGACAACTTATGATCTTTTTCTTTTCTGGTTTACGTTGTTCTACAAATTGAAGTTTTAGTTTAGGATGTTTTCTGGTTAGTAGAGTGGTCTATCCTCCCAACATGGTAGCAGGCCTGTCATTCAAAAAGGTATGAAACTGTTGGCTCAGATACAATGAGTGATAAGTGTTTTTTAACACTATTTTCTTAAGGGCTAGGATGCCTGGTTTATTTTCAAGAACCCATGCTTCAATACAGTCTGTCTTATTATACATATTTTGATCATTAAAGTGACAAATGTTTAGGTGTTTCAGTTTGTATAATATCTGGATGGTGCTTAAGTTTCTGCAGGAGATGGTGACTGGCCAGGATTGTGATTTATTCCCTGGACAATGTAGAATAATAACCGCAGAAGCATAACATACAGAGGATTATGATCGGGTCACCAGTTGTAGCTTATGTGTTCGAGACATGAATGCCAAGAAATTCATCTCTTAAGCAATTTCAAGTTAAGATTGGCAATCTGATCATAACTCTTTGTAGTGTGTGAAGATCTGCATGCTCCATGTACTAGTAGCCATAGAGAATTACAAAAAAAGGAACTATTCTGTTTGCTTTGAACCTGGTAATGTAGTTGGGAACAGTGTATGCATTCCCTGTGTAAGGGAAACGACTGGTTCCCAAATATATTTTACTAAGTGCATGTAGACAGCAGACAGAAATTTGGTTGAAATTAACCTATTTCTTGCTCTACTGGTATTACTTATGCTCAAATATGAGTAAAATAACATCATTATTCAGTGCTACTATAGTGCCAGATATGATATTAACAGCTTAGAGGAGTGCTTAGTAATTAAGCCCCTTTCAAAGCATTAAGATCGATCTCGCACTATATTGGCACTATACCAGGATGTCACTTAACTGATATTTGAGTGCAATAATGGCACTCAATGCACTACAATACATCTAGAGAGTCAAATGGCTAATAAGAACAATACAATTAAGTAAACAACTGGACTGAATATGAAAAATGAGGAAAATTAAAAAAAAACAGAGTAACACTCACCAAGTTTTCTTTGTATTAAAGTTCATAATTTCAGACTCTGCTACCCTAACTTTTTTGTGTTTAATATTTCACAGTCATTAGTTGCCCAGCCACTGATAACCTTCCAGATTTAAAAAAATGCCAGAATGCTTAATATTCCTTGTAACATGTCAAAAACTCAGTGACTATAGGTCTAGGCTTCCCAAATTTAATACTGTCTCTAGTAATGGCATATGCTTTATTTTAATCCTCACCAAATCTTCTGAAAATTCTGCCCAATCTACCATCTTAGTTTTCACACAGTTTATCAAGTTTGCCCCTTCCTCATTTTCCAGAACTCCATATAATCACAAGTTTAACCTCCATGCCTTAAATTCTTTTCCAAACAGCTGCTGCTCTGCAAAACGTAAATATATAAGCTGTGCTAATTTTGTTTTGCTGTCTGTGCTGTCATTTCCTCTGTCTCAGTGATTTGTCATTGATAAGGTCCCATAGCTCTTTGCTGGTTAACCAAAACTTGCATCCTCCACTCTAACCATTTGCAAATTCTCTAGGTTTGCTGTTAACAAGCCTATTATTTTCAATAGTTAAAAACATACACAAGTTGTTAATTCACCTCTGAGACATTCAATCACAACTTCCTTGGATCTATTCTGAAGCTCCACCTCAGTGATTACTCAAACTAAACGGTTAACTTTCAGCTGCTCATTTCAGTTTTTCCATCGTCAATTGGTAAATGACACCTTCACTCTTCTTTACATCAACATATATGCCATTTTACAATCTTCAAAAATAAAACAAAAACATATGCAGTTGAAATAATTATAACAAATTAGACAAGCATTGGTTAAGAATCAATATAAAGTATATGACAATTATTTAATATTTAGAGAAGTTTTAGACAGTTTGTAGAGAAACCACACACTGTGAACACAAGGTGGTCCATAAATGTTCTCCAAGTTAGGTCCAAGGTATCTCTAGTTAACACCATAATGGGAACCAAGGTGCTGTAAGGGAGACTTGGGTTGTGGATTATCTTTGGCACCAACCATATGTACTCCTTAAAGGATAGGCTCACAGGAATACTCTGTTTCAGTGAATAATGGAGGTGGTCCCATAAACTCCTTGGGTACCATGGAAGCCTTCTCATCTGTAGTTTTGCATACAGCACCATTAGAACCAATGTTAACATATTCCCCACAGACTACAAAAGGGTCTGGCTGTCAGGAAAGGCCTGTTCACAGTCTGTAAGAATTTGCTCACCAAGTAATTCACTCTGTATTAGCACTGAACAATGGCGCACACAGAGCTGTTTTTGTTTTCAGAAAGTCCTTTTCTAAAAAAATATCTTAAACAAGTATTCATCACAAAGTGTAGCAGCCAAGTAAAAGCAGGAAAAAATGAAAACTGTTGATACCTTATTTTCTTGGGACTTGGAAGTCTTGAATAAAGAAATTTCAGTTGAGGCCTGGGGAGAAAAACTTCATACAATACAACAGACAAGCAAAAAAAAAAAAAAACAAACAAAAAACAAAAATAGGACATATAAGTGAAGAAAAACATTTCCATATTGAAATGTGTGGAGAGAACTCCTTTAAATACAAAACAAAAAGAAGTAGATAATCCCCTGGATTCACTATCCTTCCATGCAGGTCTAGCTTAGTCCTGCATGGAAGTGGACATTTAGGAGCAGGATGGCAGCGCACCATGCACAGTAATGAAGGTGAGCTATCTGAGCTCCTAAATGGACACAGAGTGTGTACAAGTGCAGGGGGCATGTCTGAGAGCAGAGCTCTCAGAATATATACACCCCTGCAATCAGGAACAGCAGTGTAGGAGTAAGAATTAGCGAGATCGCTCATAGGTGTTTGCATACCCCCAGCAACATCCCCCCAACTATACAAGAGCAACAGTTACAACATTTAAATATGAAGATTTTTTTTTATGAATCAGATCAAATTTAACAGTAGGTGTGCTAGTTTGCCCATCACTTAGCTATGGTTAATGCAGCTTCAATGGCACAAAAGGATAAAAAGGAAGATACATGCAAATGAAGGAGTACAGCAATAGAGTAGTGAGCAGAGCATTCGCCTTATGAGCAGTCATTCCTGGATCGAGTCCCACTCCAGTGCAATCCATTTTCCATGTCAAATCACTGTATGATCAATTTATTTTGTTGCATAACCTACGATATAACATATATTTGTGAACTGGAGTACTGCATTAAATGCAGATGTGAGGTGCCATTGTCATAATGTTGCAAAGTCCATAGATAATCATAAGTGCCCCATACAGTATATGCACACAGGAATCAGGGATACAAATGGAAGGTAAAATGTGTAATAAATGATAAATCCATACAGGTGCCAAATCCACCACCCGACCAAGAGCCATTAGACATTACTGACTAAATTAGTGCGGTGTTAAGTGAGTGTAAGCACTAGTAAGCATAGTTATGCAGTAGTATGTGGGAGTAAGCATATTTAAGCAGAAGTAAGCGGGTTTAAGCCCGTTTGCAAGGGGGTCAGCAATGCACACACAGGTTAAGCAATATTGAAGCTAACTCTCTGTAAGCATATTTAACAGGAAGTTAGCATTGTTTACCTTCACCCAAACCTGCTTACAATTGCTTAAAAGTACCTTAAGCACTCTGTATGCATCAGCCGCTGTTCTGGCCAGAAACAAAATAAAATGCCTTTGCAGGTCTTGAACAGAGGATTCTGTACACTATAGTCACAGTAGTTAACCACTAAGCCATGACAGCAGTATATAAGATTGAGGTATCACCAAACAGATCCTCACCATAGGAAATACAAACTGAACATGTGAAAGGAATCTATATACAATTTTATATTATATAACTAACTACAGGACATAAATATGTAAACTGGAGTACTGCATTAAGCCCAGATGTGAGGTGTTAATGTAATAAAGTGTTGAAATCCCCAAAAAAACACAAGGACCCCATACAGTGTACGTGCACATGAATCATGGATACCAAACACATATATAACATGTAATGAATAATAAATCAATGCCGCAATGCAAATATAATGCAACTTAAATATTAAGCATTGCATAGCCCAGCTTAGTAGGTGTAAGCAATGTGTAGGCCAGCTAACTCAATCTGCCCATTGGTATACTCCTTTAAGCAATGCCAACGTTAGGTAAGCAGGTTTGCCCATAGCTTAGCCTTTTCAAAACCATCCAATCACTGCAAAGTGTGGGAAACTGGACCTATTTAAACCCAACAGGCAGAAATACATCTCATAACTGTTGTAGCGTCCCCTTGTAGGCACTATGTCTGGAATGGGAGAGGGTGTGCCCTTTCAGGTTCAGCGCTGGGGCATCCAGGAGTCCGGATTCATGGCAGGACTCCTCCTGAAAAACCATGACATGAGACTGCTGCAGGGCCAGTACCAGGGTTTCCAATACAAAGTGAAAGCCTGGGACCATTTCTCCCGTGACCCCCACTGGATTCATGGCAGGACTCCTCCTGAAAAACCATGACATGAGACTGCTGCAGGGCCAGTACCAGGGTTTCCAATACAAAGTGAAAGCCTGGGACCATTTCTCCCATGACCCCCACCAGTGCCACTGGCATACCCTGAACTGGTGAGAAGGTCAGGCATCACTATGCCGACCTGAAGCGGCAAAAGGTGGATCTCTTGGGTCAGTGGATCCAAGAGGCTAGGAGGACAGGGGAAGTCCCAGCCGTAAGTATCAGTTCACTACCTGTTTAATAATTGTCAGCTCACGTATATTATGGCCAGGTATGGCTAAATATTCCTCTTATGTCTTTCACAGTGGCAAGTGAACAGGCTATGAACCAGAAGGCCAATGGCTGTAGACTGGAGTGGTTGCGATGCAAGGCAAATTAGTAATACTCTTGTATGCACATTGTCATAGGAAATAAATCTAAAAGCAGTAGTAAGTTAATTGCCTGTATAAAACCTGTATTGTTTAAGGCATGTACTGCATACACCAGAGAACAGAGCAGGAAGAGTCTCATATAGGTTGTATGTAAATAAAAGCATAATAGCCTGACAATTAAGGTCTAACTGCTGGACTGCATGTGTTCACTCTGGTATCATATGGTAATGTAGAGTTGCAATCACTTAATAGTACTGTTGTAGTAAGCAATTTTACCCACACTGTGCTACATAAGTAAATTGTGTAGGAATGTCTGTATATGACTGTTGTAATCCCAAGATGTCAAATAGTACAACTGAGAGAGACTTAGACAGAACACACTGAAAAGACAAACAACAAAATCCAAATAACACACTCAACTGCGATGTGAACTGTTGTAGTTTTTGCACACACAGCCATGGTTCAAATCCTGGGAGTGCTAGTAGGCTGTATTCAGAATCGTACCCCACAAGTGTACAGAAATGTCCAGAATGTCCAGTAAATCAGCCCATAGCTACTGCCCATCACCCTGTCCCCTGCCAAACCAGTGCGATGATCCCAGACATTTAGCCAGCAAACAAGACATACAACTGATTGTCAGACATCTATAACAACAAACCTGTCACTCTAGCAACCCCGCAAAATGTTATGAGTAAATAGCCAAGTATGTCCCATCTCCACCACCATGTTGTCAAGCTGTGACCAGAGTGTGTACAGTAACAGAGTGAGATGTATGTGCATAATACTAATGTGGAAACTGGTAATTTGTGTGGCAACATGCAGGTAGTGCTAACAAACATTGCTCCCACAGGTCTGTCACATATGAACATTGTGCCTATAAATAAAAGATTGATATCCTGTACTGGTACTGTTTACTCTGGTATTGTATGGGATTGTTAGTGTTGCAGTTGCTCAGAATAATAAGGTCTTACTCATCACTGTCACCCACCCTGTACAACATAATGCAACTGTCTAGGAAATCCTGTATAAGAGTGTTTTAATTACAGGGTCAGAATATAAAACCACAGGAGAATTATAAACAGAAATCAGACAAGAGATACACAGCAATATCTATATAGTACATTCAACTGTGATGGACAGTGTCTTAATTTTAGCAGACATGGTTTGAATCCTGGGAGTGGTAGTAAGCTGTATGCAGAATCATACCCCACAAGTGTACAGAAATGGTTGTGACAGTGGTGTGTCCAGTAGACTTTGCCAGTAGCAAATCTGGCAATGTGGTTATAGCAGGATGATAGTTTATTAAGATCTGTTTTAAGTTGGAGAATAGAGGTGAGGCATAGAGAAGAGTTGATAGCAGACGGGAATGGGCAATTGCAGTTCTAGCAAGTGGGGTAAGGAAAGGTTTGATTCTGTAAAGAGAGACACGTTTTTTATTAATGGTTTTGATAGTTTGATTGATATGTGTATCAGACTTCAGGTTGTTATCAACTATGACACCCAGTAGTTTAGTTTGGGCTTCTGGGGTGATGATAGTGCCATTGTTAGCAGTTATGTTGAAGGCTGGCAGGGGGGTCCTGCATGTGGTGGAGAAGAGGAGCAACTTAGTTTTGTTGGGGTTTAGGATTAGATGTTGATTGGAGAGCCATTTTCCACTGTAATGAAGGTAATTTGGGTTAATGTGAATAAAGTAGCTGGTGAGGTGTCAGAACAAATCAAGGTGGAGTAATCCGCATATTGAATCCAGGTAACATCTGGGATGACTGAATGAAGGTCGTTGATAAAGATGGAGAAAGGAAGGGGTCCTAGTATCGAGCCCTGGGGGACTCCTAATGTGATGGGTAGGCGAGATGATAGTTTGTCCTGCCATAGGACTGCCTGTTGCCTGCCCTGCAGGTAGGATTGAAACCATCGGAGTGCATGGTTGTTTAAGGAGAAGGCCTTCAAGGTATTTACAAGCATTTTGTGATCAACCACGAACTCAACGAGGAATTAAACCCACAGCTAGGACAGCTGTTTAATCATAGTCTTACCTCTGGATATGTACCCAGGGAGTGGCGCACTGCAACTGTGGTCCCACTTCACAAAGGCGGTGCCTCCACCGACCCTGGAAATTACCGTCCCATTAGCTTGACAAGCCTTATCTGCAAAGCCATGGAGAGGATCATAATGGACCTCATAAATAAAGACATAGGGAATTTGCAGACTTTGGATCCATCCCAGTTTGGCTTTGTCAAAGGCAGATCATGCCTTCTAAACTTGGTTGACTTTTTCAACAGTCACCAAAGCCATTGATGAGGAAAGGCAGTCCATACAGCCTACCTCGATCTGGCTAAGGCCTTTGATACAATACCCCACTGGTATCATTGAAAAACTCATCAGCTTAAATGTTAACCCATACATCACAAGATGGGTTGCAAACTGGCTGAGTGACAGAACCCACAGGGTCAGAGTTGCTGGCCATGTCAGACTCAAACCCTGTCGCAAGTCGTGTACCACAGGGCTCAGTCCTGAGGCCACTCTTGTTTGGCATCTACTTTCCAAGTACAAGCAAACACAGGAGGGTTATGGCTGACAAAGTTTGCAGATGACTGCAAACTGGGCGCATAGTAGAAAACACATCTGACACAGATATCCTTCAGAAGGGTCTCACAGAAACGTATAACTGGTGCCAGAGCCATGGCCTAAAGTTAAATGCCAAAAAATGCATAGTCATACCCTTCGAAAAACAAGGTTACCCTAGCTACCAAATAGGTGGCAATCCACTGAGTACAGAAGAAGTTATCAGGGACCTGGGGACCCAGGTTGATAGTAGTCTGTCATTCGACACCCATGTAGCTAAAGTAGTTAGGAAGACCTTCTACATTGCCCACCTTATCATGAAGGGATTCTCATCTAGATCAAGGGAGGTCATAGTCTCCCTATACTCATCACTCATCAGACCAATGATTGAATACAATGCCCCATTCGGAATGTATCTGACCCGACACTTGCAGCAGCTGGAGAGGCCACAAAAGTTCCTCACCAAAAGGATAAAGGGTCTCAAACATCTGTCCTATGCTGCCCGACTGAAAGAACTCCAGCTCTATTCAGTCGCCACCTAAACACTGCTCAGAGGTGACCTTTGCCTAACATACAAGGCCATGTCAAACCCAGATTTGATGAATGTGCTTCACCTCAAAAATCTAGATCCGTCAGAGCCCACAGGCGGAGACTTAAACCTCCGACACGGCTATTAATAGGCGTGCTGGAGGGATAGATTCATCACCCAAAGACTCCTATGCTGTGGAATAAAATCCCGGTATATGTGAGGCAGAGCACCTCGCTGGCCTTGTTCAAGAGAAATCTTGACCAATGGATGGGAGATCGCAGATATACCCCAGGGATTACCTCAGTGTCACTGCTCAACAGAGGCACAGCAAAATAATGGGTATAGTTCCCCATACTAAAGGGGTGGCTTAAGCCACAAAACTATGGGCTAGGCTTGTAAATGCCCTCGGGCAGATAGCCTAGTATGAACCTATGAACCTATGAACCTATGAACCATGTCAAAAGCCTTGGATACATCTAGAAAAAGTGCTGAGGATAGTTTGTTGTTATTGAGGTTGTGGTTAATGACGTTAGAGAAAGAGGGGAGGGCAGAAGTAGTACTGTGGTGTGGCTTAAATCTATGCTGAAAGCTGGACAACAGCTTGTTGTGTGTGAGGTAGTGCATGAGCTGTATGTGTGCACACTTCTCCATAATTTTAGCTAGAGGTGACAGAATAGCTATGGGTCTAAAGTTTGACAGTTCGGTGGAACTACCTCCTTTATGTAGCGGTAGGACATGTGAGATTTTCCATATAGTGGGTACAGTAGCTTCAGATATAGCTCTGTTGATCAAGATAGAGATGGTGTAGGCTATGGTGTCAGCAGCCTTTTGCAGATAGTCTGCTGGGAGGCATTGGGCAGCCAGGGTGGTGGGTCTTAGTTTGTTAAGTAGGGCATGAATAAGTTGAGTAGGAACAGGTTGGAAGGTAAAGTATGTTTGGGTACTGGGTGTGGCTATATTAGAATTAGAGCCACTGGGAGAGAGTTGACTGGCTAGAGACTGGATAGTCTCTGTAAAGAAGCTGTTGAAGTTATTAGCAATGTCTACTGGGGATTTTTGTTGGGAAGCTGAGGGGGGTGGAGTAGCAGTTTGGCCTGGGTGGAGTAGTTTGTTTATTCCTGCCCAGAACTTTTGAGGTATGTTTTGGTGTTTTTGCAGTAGATGGTAGTAGTGGTTCTTTTTGTCTAAGGTTATGGATTTTTTGGTGTCATTCCTTAGCTGTCTGAATCTTAGTTGATCAAGTGGGGCTTTTGTTTTTCGGTAGGTGGCCCATGCTTTGTTTCTGAATGAAATTTTGGTTTTGGTATCTTTAGAAGCCATGGTGCAATATTAACTTTGGTTCTAACAGAGTGGCTGGGAGCATGAGAGTTAAGAATAGCAAGGAATTTAGTGTTAAAGTATGCTACTGCTTCATTTAGGGGGAGACTTTTTAGTACTGACAGTTGGATGCCTTAACTTCATTTTGAAACTTGGTGAGAATAAAATTATTGTTGTTTCTTAATGTTCTTTAGTGGATTGGTAGGAGCAGTCTACTTTGAGCTTGATTACATAGGTGAGACAGTGGTCACTTAGGTCATCAGGCAAAGTGCCTGATTTATAAGATTGAAGATGGATATTGACAAGTATCCAGTCTAGGGTACTTTCCTTGTTATTGGGTTTTCCTGTCCTGGTGGGGGACGTTATGATTTGAGTAAATCCATAGAGGTTTATGTGGGTTGTGGGGGTTTCACAAGAGCAAGTGTTCCAGTCAATGTTGAAATCCCCAAGTACAATTGTTTCTTGGGGGTGGTTATTGGATAACCAATATAAGAAGTCTTCTAATGTTTCTGTGTTCCTCCCTGGGGGAATGTAGACACAGACCATGTTTACATTTTTGTTTTTGTTAATTTGTAGTTTTGAGATAAGATTTTCAGCATTATTGAATAGGGGTGGTTGTTGGGTGTCTATGCTGACAGATAGGGTAGACTTGTAAAGTATGGCTACCCCACCACCCTTTCTGGTGGTATGGTCTAGTTGAAACATACTATACCCTGGTGGCAGAATCTCATGGTCCTTGGTGGCAGGCTTCAGCCACGTTTCTGTTAGGCATAATATATCTGGGGAATGAACAGCTAAGAGGGCATGCAGGTGCTGAGTTTTGTTATTTATGCTCCTAATGTTTAGATGGCAGGCCAGCAGTGAGCTAGGAGGTCTATTTGTTGGAGCTATGGTGATAGGGGATATAGTAGGGGGATTAGGGACAACAGGTGGAGATAGACCAGGGTGTGGGTGGATGTCGCCATCCTTTGTGAGGTTGTACTGTATCCTGAGTATGAGTTTTAAGATTTTGAATAAAGTTTTGTAATAGTGTCTAATTTTATGACTAATGTAACTAGGTCTAGTAAGATGGTAGAATTTAGGGGTTAAAGAGGTAAGCATGAGGGGAGTGAGTAAGGGTGCATTATTATCTGTTGTAGATGGGATGGATGGTTGGAATTTAAGGAGGTGGAAACCTGGGTGATCCTAATATTCATAGGCGGTTAGGAGATATGGGATGAGTAAAAAGGGTAGAAGTAGAGTTAATAAGACTATTTTGGGTGATAGCATACCTACTGAATGGTACTTGACACTTAGGCAAAAGGAATAGTAGAGTTGGAGGACTGGTGGTATCAGGTTGAGAGTGGTGCTGTTGAGTGACAAGTTGTTACTGATTGGTTTAAAAAAGTGGGGTGTGGTCTAGTACCAATAAATGTAGCAGCACCAGGGGCAGGAGGGATTTGGGGGCAGGGTGGTGTGTGAAGCAAGCCCGAGCGAAGCGAGGGCAAGCAGAGCAGGGATGAACCAATTCCTGTACTAAGTTGTAGCAGTTTAACCTGTATGAGGAAAGGGGGGGGGGAATACAAGTGGTTAGAGGAATACCTTGATTGACTGACACCACACCAGAGGTAAGTTGAATGTAAGGGCCTACAATCTGCACTCAGCCCTGTAATGTTACTTGCACTCAGCACTGTAATTTTACTTATGTTTAGCAGGAAAGACAGACTGACAGTATACAATTATGAGGATTATTACAAGGGTTACTTGTTCAAATGTCAGACAAGTAAGTAAAACTTTCAACAGGAATCTATGTCTTGAGCGTTAGAAAGCAATAAAGGTATAAATTATACCTGTAAAAATTAGGGTCAGAGAGATAAATGTAAGAGTCAGTGTACTTTAGTTACAGGGGAAGGTGGCAAAAACTCAAGTAGAAAAGAGCCCTATGGCTGACCAAAATGGTGACTTGCTTAATTACACAACACTGTAAGAGAAAGCTTAACAAATGCTTTTTGTGTGTGTAACCTACTCTGATTAATTGCAATATATATATATATAAATATATATATATATATATATATATATATATATATATATATATATATATATATATATATATATATACAAAAGCAAAGACACGACACTGCTATACCTCTAAAATCTTTATTAAAATTATGGTACAAACATAGGATGAGCACTTTCGGGATACAACCCTTCGTCAGATAAAGCTCTCAGCATTGCTAAACAATTTAAAAGAAACATAGACCAACAGCATTCAGTAAAAAACCCGCCTACTCTGAAGGGCAGGCTTCATAGGTATTACCTCATTTAATCCTGGTTTTCTATGTGCCATTAACTCAATAATCCATCTGGATTCAGCTAACTCTGTTAGCTGCTTAACGTCCCCTCCCCTGTTATTTAGTCTTACATTCACTATTGCCCTAAACTTAAATTTATGTGTGGGATAATCTTTCACATGCCTGCTCAGGGCATTGCGCATATCACCATTTCTAATACTGGAGAGATGCTGCAGAATCCTCACTTTGAACATGTTATTAGTTTTCCCTACATAAAAACAGGGGCACAAACAGCACTCTGCTAAATACACTATGTCCGTAGTTCTGCAAGTAGCCCTCCCTTTCAAAAGAAATACCCTATCAGTCACGGGATGTCTAAAGGAAGTTTCCTTATTGATATAACCACATGCTTTGCATATCCCACAGGGTATAGTCCCTGCTGTTGTCATTGCTGAATTACCAGTGGTGACAGATCTTTCCTTACATAGCAAATCTTTCAGGTTCTTGTTCCTCCTATACCTGAAACTCGGGTTATTACCCACTATTCCTTTGAGGCCATCATCACTGGTCAATATATTCCAGTTCTTTTGTACTATATTACAAATGTCTCCGATGTTACTACTATAAGTAAACATCAGTTGTGCACCTCCTTGTAAAGGGGTATTTTCTCTGGAAATGGATAGCTCCCCTTGGGTCCATATTATTTAGTTTTTTACTGAATGCTATTGGTCTATGTTTCTTTTAAATTGTTTAGCAATGCTGAGAGCTTTATCTGACGAAGGGTTGTATCCCGAAAGCGCTCATCCTATGTTTGTACCATAATTTTAATAAAGATTTTAGAGGTATAGCAGTGTCCTGCCGCGTTTTGTTTGGATTACTTTGGTTCTGTTTCGCTTCGCTGGACTTAGGCAAAGCACTGAATTTTTCTTTGGATATATATAGATATATATATATATATATATATATATATGTATATATATATATATATATATATATATATATATATATATATGTGTAAGCATATATATGTATATACAGATATATATCTATAGGGGAGCGCTTTATAATCTCGAAATACTGAAATGTCGAATTTCAGTATTTCGAGACTATAAATCCGAATGTTTATAATAGCGAAAGTTCATAATCGTGAATTTGAATATCTCAAATTCGCGGTTATGATCTTACGCTACGTAACGTCCGGAATTGTGTGTTGATGGTGCGCGGTGCCATGCGTGGATGTAGGTGTTATGTCAGGTAAGTGAGTGTTTTGTAAGGGTTTTGAGTGGGAGTTAGAGTGTGTGAGTGTGCTGATATGTTTGATGTGTGTGTGAGGGACTGGAGAATGTGCGTGTGTGAGTTTGCTTTTGTTTCGTGTTTGTGCGATCTCGGAGTTAGTATATATAAGTAGGGGGGTGTGGGGGGCGCAGTGTATGAGTTGTGTATGTGTGTGTTTTTTGTTTATGTTGTGATATGGGTGTTGTGGTGTATGTATGGTGTAGTGTGTGCGGTTTGTTCGGTGTTTTGAATTTCATGTTTTTTTTTGTTTCGATGTTTTCTGGATTCGGTTTCATGGTCTCAAGATACTGAAATTCGATATTTCAGTATTTTGAGAGTATGAAGTGAATCCATCTATAGATATAAAAGAGAACATAAATACATATATGACCACAGGCACCGTTAATAGGAATGAGGGGGCCCAAGCTACATACGTCTTGTACATATTGATATTACCCCCCACCCCCACAGCCAAACAGGTCTGCCCTGCAATACAATACCAACTGTTGCAAGTCCCATAACCAGGACCCGACACAACATGGGCACAAGATGTTAACAGTAATCCATCCCACCTGTATGATGTCAGGCTGGTATCAATAATATATCATGCAGTATAGTCTGGCTACCATAGGGAATGTACAATGTGGAAGCAATAAACATTCCTAAGATACATATACACACACACACACACATATATGCCTATATATATATATATATAAATATATATATATATATATATATATATATATATATATATATATATATATAACTACACATACACACAGAGCTATGTATAGGAAGATACATATTTAGAGGGTGCACACCATATGGAACAGCCAGTATGCCTACAGTTGCCACCTTACCAACTGGACACTGTATGAGTCACTCATACAAAAGACAATTGTTCTCTGAAACATATATCCACAGAGAGGTCACAGGATATAACACCACATACAGATTTGCAGTCATGAGAAAGCTTTATTTGTGTACTATTACAGTTGTATATGCCATATCATATAGCTGTTTAGACTCTGTAATACATATAAACAGACTAATGCAACTCTCAAACAGATCAATTAATACAGTATTCTGGAAAGCATAACATATGTTGCTGTCCAGGCCAAGGCCTTCAAGTACTACAACAGTAAAGACAGACTGGGCCACAGGATAACAATCAATCAATAGTAAGTAATGCAGATGTATAGTCCAGCAGCCTCTATCTACACTATGTACACAATCCCTAGGGGTAAAGACTTCAGTTGACACAATGGGATGTATCTGTTATATAACAAGGCATAACTGAAACCATCACAATCACACTGACAAACAGAACAGTCTGCATGGCAGGAAGCAGTAGGCCTGCATTTACCGAAGGTGAACTGTATGGTAATGTGCATCCAGATACCCCTCAGATGTTGTAATAGCCTAGGTTAGTTGTGGTGCATTCCCCCCCCCCATAGACTGACATACAGGGGCATATACCACTGTTACGTACACTGACCTCTGGACTGCATAAGGGCACACATGTATTGTGCAGATGAAGCCCATACATACATGGATCCAACCCCACAATATGTGTGGAGGGCCACAACAGCAGTGGAATGATGACAAGAATGGCAGCATGACATACTCACAGGCCACTACATAACAACCCCTGAAACCATGTCATATGGACAAAGCCTGGTATGTAGGTGGAGGACAGAGGCTGGAACACAGGCCCATATGTGAAATAGTGTTGTCATACACTAAGCAAGTCACTGGTGTTACAGGATAGTCTGCAACATACCCATAGTCAGGAATATAAAGTCAGAAACACAAATGGATGTAGCCATCTACTGATAGCACTCAACACACACACTGCCAGTGATATATCTGACACAAGACCTGTGTGGTGGACAGGCAAAACATAACAGGCACACCTCTGGCCATCAAGTGGATAGGCACACAGTTGAGAGCTATGCAGACTGCAGTCCATGTTAAACTAGTATGTACACACAAACCCTGTAACACTGGTGCTATACAATGCATACAACAACACTACTCACACCCTGTTTGCAGTTCTGGAACCTCATACAAATATGTAGCTGGCGTGAGTGTGCAAGTTCTCTTGTAAGAGGTATTGCTACCTGCTGTCTGTAACACTGCTGCCCACGCACAGGAAGGATGTCCACCATACAGGAAAGGTAAAGGGACCACACCCACATGATGTAGGGATTTATAGCAGTGGGTTGCCATGACAGTGGTAACTGGAAGTACTACACAGCATGCTGCATGCAGGTAGCAAGTGGAGGACACTGATGTGTGCAGAGGCCATCACCTGATTATGTGCATCACCTACAAAAGCTATGCTGCAATATAGCCCAAGCAGCTCAAACCATTTACTGGAGAGAGAGAGGGAGAGAAAGAGAAAACAGAAATTAGATCCAGAACCACAACCAAACCAAAAACAGAAACAAAGGAAGTAGGGTAAGGCCATAGCCAAGGAGAAAAAAAACCATCCTACAAGGACACCATCCACAACAGATCTCATTCCCACAACAGGTAAGAGAAGTATATATGCATGTAATTGACTGTAGTACTTGGTCCATAATACTGGGGTAGATGATGTGGAATGATATATATATGTGCCATCAGTGTTCCTGTTGTAATGATCTTCAGCTGAATGAACAACTGCTATGGACATTAGAGTCTGTCCCTGTGGGTAGTGGGCAATATCCATTAACTGTGCAGAGCAGCCACGACTGACAAGATGTAAGCCAACAGTAATGCGAATAGCGCACTCTGCTAATGCGTCCGTCTCTAGTGTCATAACATAGTTAGGTAGGGGTTTGAATCCAGCAAGTGGCAAGTGCGTGTAAAGGGGTGTAAGTGTGTATGAAAGGAACATCCCTTTTAAGGCCCCTGGGCCAGTGGAAACCACAATCCACACTGCTGAATCCTTTGCAAATGCCTTCTATGGGCAACTTCAAGAATGCATGGATCATGCAATCCCAAATAAAACCAACACCCATTCCCCCAAAGGCAGGCACCCGGTCTGGTGGATCCCAGCCATAAACAAATTTTACAACAGGAGGAGGAAGCTACTACATGACACAGCAAAATCCCTAAAAGGGAAGGCATCTCTGATCAGTACTAGCAAAAAACTACGATCACTCATAAAATCATCTAAGGCCAACTTTGAGAGAAAAATCGCAAAAGACACAAAAGACAATCACAAGGCCTTCTTTAGCTATGTTAGAAACCTGGATGGAAACTCCCAGATATGCTCCGGGTTAGTCCAAAATGACACAAAATACACTGAACCCACTGACATTGCCAACATTCTGGCAGACAGGTTCAGTGCAAATTTCTCCTCCCCTTCCCCCCCCAAAAGGAGAAATAACTATCCCAGCAGAGTGTAGCCTCCCTAACATCTCAGATGCCCAGGTGAGAGCCACCCTCTCTAAAGCTAAAAACACAGCATCAATGGGACCGGATGGTGTCCCGGGCTGTGTGCTACATGAACTCCAAGAGGAACTAAACCCACACATAAGGCTGCTGTTTAATCTTAGCCTTACTACAGGATATGTACCCAAAACAGTGGCGTACGGCAACAGTGGTCCCACTTCACAAAGGCGGTGCTTCTACGGACCCTGGAAATTACCGCCCCATAAGCTTGACGAGCCTGGTCTGCAAAGCTATGGAGAGGATCATTATGGAACTCATAAACAAAGACATTGGGGACCTACAGACATTGGATCCTACCCAATTTGGCTTTGTCAAGGGCAGATCCTGCCTTTTGAACTTGGTTGACTTTTTTGAAAGAGTCACTAAAGCCATTGATGAGGGTAAGGCAGTTCACACAGCCTACCTTGACCTTGCAAAAGCCTTTGACACAATACCCCACTCGGGCATCACAGACAAACTCACCAGCTTAAATGTAAACCCATATGTCACAAGATGGGTTGCAAACTGGCTCAAGGACAGAACCCACAGGGTCAGAGTTGCTGGAGCTATGTCAGACTCTAAGCCAGTCACAAGCGGTGTCCCACAGGGCTCAGTCCTGGGACCCCTCTTGTTCTGCATTTATTTTTCCGAGGTACAGGCAAACATAGGAGGATTGTGGCTGACAAAGTTCGCAGATGACTGCAAACTGGGTGCCATAATTGATACTCCAGCGGACACAAACATCCTTCAGAGAGGCCTCATAGAAATGGATAATTGGTGCCAAAGCCATGGCCTTAAGCTGAATGCCAAAAAATGTATAGTCATACCCTTTGGGAAAAACAACATACCAACAAATTACCACATAGGCGGTAATCCATTAAGTACGGAAGAGGTAATCAGGGACCTAGGAACCCAGGTTTACAGTAACCTCTCATTTGACACTCACATTGCCAAAGTGGTTAGGAAGACCTTCTATATTGCCCACCTTATCATGAAGGGTTTCACATCTAGATCAAGAGAGGTCATTGTGCCCCTGTACTCTTCTCTTATCAGGCCAATGATCAAGTACAATGCCCCATTTGGGATGTATCTCACCCGACACCTGCAGCAGTTGGAAATACCCCAAAAGTTCCTCACCAAGAGGATAAAGGGTCTTAAACATATGTCATATGCTGCCCGACTGAAAAAACTCCAGCTCTATTCAGTCGCATACCGCCTACTCAGAGGTGATCTGTGCCTGACGTAGAAGGCCATGTCCAATCCTGGTTTAATGGACATGCTCCACCTCAGAAAAATCCAAATCCATCAGAGCCACGAGAACAAGTGACTTAAACCTCAACACAGAAATAAATAGAACGTGCTGGAGGGACAGATTCATAACCCAGAGGCTCCCTACACTCTGGAACAGAATCCCAGTCCATGTTAGGCAGAGCCCCTCACTGACTCTATTCAAGAGAAATCTCGACGAGTGGATGGAAGATCGTAGGTTTACCCCGAGGGTCATTTCTGTGTCACTACTAGACAGAGGCATAGTAAACTAAACCCTAAAAAGGCATAGTATTCTCTTCCTAAGGGGTGGTGTAAGCCACATACACTCTGGCTAGGCTTATAAATGCCCTAGGGCAGAAAGCCTAGTACAAACCTATGAACATAGTGTATGTTGTGTAATGGAAAGGATGTATATTACTGTGGCCAATAGCTGGTGGTGGAAGTAATGCCATAATGATGGACAAGTGGGTTCCAGAGCCCACCACTTGCAGGACACTCAGGTTAACATGTATTGTAGCGTGCTGAAATGCCATAGGTGTGTAATAGGCTTTCCTGCAATCTGGCCCTATATATACCCCCCTACCGTTAGGCTGTGTCCATATATGGCACCTGTCTGTCTTTTAGGAAGGCAGAACAGTGCAGCTGTGCAGGAAGGAAAGTTAGAGATTGTGGACCTGATGTCTGAATGTACCCCATATATAGGTATGTATATGTGTACACACACATATATATATATATATATATATATATATATATATATCTACATGTATGTCTACAGATACACACGTTGACATTATAAACACATATATACATTATATATATATATACACATATATACAACATAATATATATATATATATATATATATATATATATATATATATATATATATATATATATCGATGCAGATTGCTCATGTCTACATATATACAAGCACACACACAGACATATATGTATGTAAATACATGTCCCTATATCACCACCACAGTGCTGCATGCTATGTGAGGGAACAAGTCCAATAATCAATGCTAGGTGCTGATATAGTTCCTCCAAAGGCACACACAAATGAAGCAAAAACAGAAAAAACCTGGAAGAACACCGCTGGATGCCTCAAATAGTAAAGTAAAAACTTTTAATAAAAACTTGTGCAAAACAGATAAGCGCTTTCGGGTTGGTAGCCCTTCATCAGATAAATAACAGACATCAAAACTCACAATTTAAACATACTATCTTCCAATCAGCATCTAATAAAATACCCGCCTATTTTTCAGGGTGGGTTTCACTGGGATGACATCATTAAGACCCGGCCCCCTATGGGCCATGAGCTGTATAATCCATCTAGACTCAATTAATTCAGTTAGTTGTTTGATGTCTCCACCCCTTCTCCCCAAGCTAACATTAACTATAGCCCTAAAGCTAAAATTGTGTGTGGGATTATCTTGAATATGTCTAAAGAGGGCATTATGCTGATCACTGTTCCTAATGGCAGATACATGCTGTAGGATCCTGACTTTGAACATATTGTTGGTTTTGCCCACATAAAAACATGGGCAAGAACCACAGTTGGCCAAATAAACAATATCCTTTGTTCTACATGTAGCCCTAGCTTTTAAAGAAAAAATTCTACCTGAGACTGGATGCAGAAAAGTAGTGTCCTTATTGATATAGGCGCAGGCCTTACAAGTGCCACATGGTACAGTGCCTGCTTGTGACTTAAAACTCAGTTTTTTAGAATGATATTCTCCACACAACAGATCTTTTAAGCTTTTATTCTTCCTATATGCAATACAAGGGCTGGATCCTACTAAATCCCTAATCCTATCATCACTTACTAGAACGTTCCAGTTCTTTTTAACTATCTCTCCTATATCCTTAATGTTACTACTGTATGTGAACATAACTTTGTGTTTAAAAATGTTGGGATCATTTTTGGGAGTCACAAGATGTTTGTCTATGGAACGATGCAGCCAAGGTCTATACACATGTTTCCTCTTGTGTTTGCTACCTTCAACAACCTTATTCACCATATCTCCCCTATAACCTCTTTCTTTAAAGTAACCTCTCAGTTTACTCATTTCCCCTTCAAAACAAGAATCCTCAGTGCATACTCTTGAGATCCTGCCTAGTTGTCCTTCCACAATGTTGGGGAATGTGTAACGTGGATGCATGCTATCAAATGAAAGGAGAGTGTTTTTCCAACACTCCTTCCTATAAATACCAGTAGAAAAACCTATGTCCCAATGGTAGGTATGCTGTAGCCACACCTATTGAGTTGTATGAACAGTTTGTTGTCACTGATATGGTGGGGGGATGACAGAGATGTGTATTAAGAACTATGGTAACCTTGCTGTATGAGTTGCTCAGACCTGTTTCCGTCTTTATGTCTTTCAGGCAAGATGTCCCATGACCATCTACTCATGTATTCAGCGGCAGAAAATGAGGTTGTGTTGAACCACCTAATACAACACTATTCTGTTCTGTTTGACAGGGCCGCCCATGATCATCAGGAGCAGACCGCCCTGTGGAACGATCTAGTCCATAGGGTCAATGATGGCCTGCATAACCGCAATTATGAACAGGTCCGGTATCATTGTTCTGACCTGCTTCACAATGCCTGTTGGTGTGCTGCTGCAGTCCGGGGGATCACCTCACAACAGGGGGATCATGCCAACAGTCCCCCCCTGACACATGTTGAGTAGCTCCTCACCAGCCTCATGGCACCTGCCCGCCAGCACACCCAACTGGCAGAGACCATTGGGGAGGTGGGTGCTACCCACACACTGGCTGAGGAGCGTGCAGGTAAGGCCACAGGGCACATCAGTAGACCACTGTTGCATATGCAGCCGCATCTGTACAGGTAGATCCTGCATATGTGAGATGTCATATATATATATATATATATATATATATATATATATATATAGTTTGTTGATGCGCAGTAGTAATAAACAGATGTGCATAAGCGGTGGTATTGTGGACTTGTACTGTTGATGTACTGTAATACTCCACCCACCCTGTAGCAATGCCACAGCCGTGGCCACTGACATCGCATCTCTCACACTCTTATGTAGGTCCCTTTGGTATACCACCAAGGCAGCAATCTGTAGCTGGTGAGTGTGGTTTATGTTGATGCTTGCCAATACACAGGGCATATAATGGCTATGGTATATTCCATGCACACATCTAACACACCTACCCATAATGCATGCCATACATGTTCACATATTGCTGCTGTTAAATGCACTGCATCACAGTGGTGACCATGATGGGGATATCGGAAGGGTATGTCAGACACCTGCAAGATAACTAATATCCTGTCACTTCAAAATGTGTCCACAGGGATGAACATAATGGTGAGAGACATGGCCTACAGTAGGGACATGTGTGAAACATCACCCTTATACAGAGCAACAACAGTATATATTATTATTAGTATTGCAATGGCAACTGTTACAGATCTACACTATGGCGTAACATAATACTGTGATCCTCATTATAAGCTGGGACTAGGCTGTAACATGTGGTGTTTAGTGTATGGGACACTGCAAAATGACACACATGTATAGGCTATACTTGTCAAGCATCTGCAAAAAGGCTGAAGGTGAGGAGGGTGTGTCAGCATGACACACCAGTGCACTGCAGCAGGGATCCTAAGGATGCGAAGAATGGCTGTATCTACACACAGTCAGGTTCAGGAACTGTGGCAGGCATAACCCTACCCCCACAGCAACAGTGATAGCAGTGTGTGAACTCCAAGGGATGTGCACATGAGTAAATCATGCAGAGTTGGGGGACATGTGTAGGGCAGACTGACCATACACTGGCAAATGCAGATGGCCCATGCTAGTATACCCCTTCCAGGAATAGTGACTGCTGTAGTACACATAACAATAGGTGAACCAAACCATCATAAGGGCGTGCACACATATACACCCACAGAGTGAATGCATTGTGGTCAGCATCTGCACAACTAACACATTTCTTGGATACTGCATGTGAATGTACAGTACATATGTCACATAGCCTCATGTACTGTTAATATATGCTGTGATGTTGTCCCATGGCAGCAGCCACATCTTACTATGGCAATGGGTGTTGCGGTGTTTGTGAAGGCCCTCATGGTATTCCCAACTACAGTTGTACTAACACTCAGTAATGCACACAGACACGTGTCAGTACTGGGGTGTATTTCTGCAGGTGGTCATAGGTGTGTACCTGGCTGTTGTCCATGGAGAGATGGGTAGTGTAGGGGGATGTGTGCACAGTGGTATCATGCCACCTGCCATGTGCCAGCAGGCAATCTATTGACAGACACCACTGTGGTGACCCTCAGGGTGAGAGTGACATGCATCAGCCAATCCTCTGGGTGCCTCCTGCAAATGGCCACTGAGATGATCCAGTTGACATGTATGCAACATGTATTACAACACATGGTTAGTGTCTGTGATGGGAGACCTGTACCCAATCATGTTCTGTTGACTGTGGTAGTGTAGTGGAGGTACTCATGGCATGTGGTGCATACAGGGTGTTGTCTCCTATATGTGCCAGTTATAACAAAGCTGGGCAGACATGTCAGTGTCAGTCAAGCATAGGTTGCCTGTACGTATCCAAGCTGGATACCTGCCATCTGTAAAGGGACTGACAGACATCAGCTTGGCAAGTAGCTATGCAGTAGGATGAATGTGCCGACAGATGTTTGGCAGCAATATGTATGCCATTACATGTTGGAAGCCCTCACTGACGTGAGGTACAGACGATAGTCTACAGTTACATTCCACATGTCAGATCATTATCCAGTAGGGGATATATACTGTAACACAGCTCACACACCAGGAACACGACAGTGAGGCCTCAGAGTCCAGCTATGCCTGCAGGTGTGCTTGTTGTCAGTACTACATTTAGCACTCTACTCTTGACAGGGAAAGTACTGTTAACAATAGTACCGCCGTGTTACACTACATGCCAGTGTGACAGCATGTAACCTGGGTTACTACCCTTGTATGTAACACATTCATATGGATAACAGTGCTGTACAGGTCTTATATACTTGTGTGTCCCAGACATGACACTCACATTCCTTGCTACTGTAATGACAGCACACAGACACATGTATTGTACATGGCATTACATACACTTATTACAGACGTCATTACCCTGCTATTTTATCAGACTGGGATGTGAGCACTGGTTACGAGGGCTGAGCCATGCTTAGCAGGTGTCAGTATTGCTGCAATTTAACAGCAAAGCAGATTTGCGCACTGGTAAGTGAAGCCTACACGGTGTAAGCGTCCGCATGTTTAACCATAGCTTAGCACTGCTTAGCTTCACGCAAACACACTTAAAGCTGCTCAAAACTGCCTTAACCACTCTGTATCCAGCAGCCCTTGCCCTGCCCAGCAACAAAATAAACAGCCCTTGCAGGTATTGAACCCAAGACCCTGTACACTATAGTCACAACAGTTAACTACTATGCTATGACAGTTGTGAAGACAGTTGTTGTTTTTCAAATATATCTGTCACTACACATATTGAATATATTGAACAATTGCTTTGACTTCCACAATTATGTAGTACTTGTTATTGATATTACTGTTGTATCACATATGTTGTTCTATCTATATATACACATATCAGATACATATGGTGAGATACATCTGGGAAGGTATACACAACCATGATGTTTAAACATGACAGGGATATGGATATATACATATGTTGATATATGTCTACATGTACATACACATATATATTCATTCATAAGTATGTCTACACATCTGTATAATGTATCTATATATGTCCATTTGTAGATCTCTTTGTGTGTGTGTGTGTGTGTGTGTGTATATATATATATATATATATATATATATATATTTAAATATATATATATATGTATGTATGCACATCCTGTGTGTGCAGATATACCTATTTATGTTGATATATATGTAGATATCTATAACTATATGTACATACATATCTAATCAGATATACATATTTATGTCAATAACTATGTAGATATCCATAACTATATGTGCATATGTATATATATCTGTATATATGTAAACATATATTGCTGTGTATATGTATGTATTTGTTTACATGTACATATATATATGTACATATATATATATATATATATATATATATATATGTATGCAGATATGTATATGTGTATATATATATATATATATATATATATATATATATATATATATATATATATATATATATATATATATATATATATATATATATATATATATATATATATATATATATATATATATATACACATTATATGTTTACCATGTATCCAGAACATGGACAGGAGTCCTACCTCAGCACCAATAGTCCCAACCTCTTAGTGCAAGGGGATGTCATGTATGTATTGCAGATATATATATATATATATATATATATATATATATATATATATATATATATATATAGACAGTTGCTACTGCAACAGACATGTTGTGTGTGGGAGGAAACATCTGCTTTTGACATGTACGCCACTGGCAACTGACAGACATCCTAAGGGTATCATAGTACAGCACCACTGCTAGCACAGTAATGATCCTGTGGACTACAGCAGAGATATAACCAATATATGTGGACAGTCTGGCACTCTGTGGTCAGTCCAGTGGTGTACACAAATCCCCTTCATGTGAAACATGTGGTCATGCTTCACAATGTGGATGTTAATAGCCATGTACATGGGTATATCACGTAAATACTGGACTACATATGCCCACACAGTTTATGCATTCACACATGCCAGTCTATCCTGACACATAATACCTGGTGGTGCAGACGACACATGGCCACATACTACCCAGTAGTTAGTGATATACATCTGTACAGAATCCCACTGTTTGTCAGAACTACACAACAGTTATGGTGGCTTGGCCGCAGTATGTCTTGCAAATAACTGGACATAACAGCACACTGGGTAATTACACTAGTCTGCAAGGCAGGTCACAAAGCACTGTGCAAACTACATTCAGACTGCCACAACATTGGACTACATTTTGTATGGGGGAATACACATGCACCTGTAATTATAGCAGGCTCTACACGCATGTCACAGCACAGAGTAACACTCACCTGTGAGATAGTGCACACCCACAACCAATGGGAACACAGCCACAGTCACATATGGTACGCAAGCTTAATATGACACTATATGTACTGTCTCAAAAAACATCCTCATATGTGCCACTCACACACTTACCCTACATACACTGGGTCATGACAGTGTGATCCGATGCTTGTCTGTGGTATGGGACATGTGTGTCTGGCCCTAAAGACATGTGAGCCAATAGGGTACCATACACAAGAGCAGCATGTAACATCAGATAGAATAAAACCAAGAACAATGGCATCTACCATAGTCTGTGCACAGCCCAAGGTAGGTATGCACAATACACATACTGTCAACAATCACCATAAGTACACAGACCACAGTACTGTACACACAACTGCAGAATGCCCAAGTTATGTCTTCAGAAACAACCCCTACTATACATAACATGTCTAGCAATCTGATATCTGACTGGCTTATCAGGTATGATGTCAATAAATAATGGTGTACGGAACATATGCACCTCTTACTGCATGACATATGTACAAAGGTTGACAGACTTGTGATTGGAGCTACAAGCACTGGCCCAATAATGGCAAGTTGCTGTGATAACCTCATACATTTACTGTCGTACCAGGACTTGTTGTGACAGATGTCCTATGAGGGATATGAAGTCAGTAACTCTCATGGCTGTCACCATGTACTGAATGCAATCCTCACATTATGCTTCTGCAGTTCTCAGATAGGTGTTATGTGAATAACAAAAGGCTCCACACACTGCCCAGTCTGCATATAACCCTACAGATGGGAGTTTCCTCAAACACATATTACTGTCATGACAGGTATTACATCATGTAGACCAGCCATATCCACACACACCCTGTTAGACCAACATTACTTAAAATGCAGAAGAGCAACACTTACATTCTGTAGTCATGTCTGGCACATCTCCCTCCTGTCTGTTGGCCTGTTTCCACAGTGTATGTTGTTAGAGGTAAATCCCAATACCATCTGTGATGCTGTTTGCCAAACACCAAATTTAGGTAATGCGCACAGTGAATGAAAAGGCCCAACACCAACATGATGTTCCTAGATATTGGAGTGTATTTCCATGCAATTGGCTATGGGAATGTTATCACAGCTGTTCCACATGTAGTCAGCTAGAGGAGGACTGCAATTCATGCAGAGGCCATCTGCTGATCATGAGCATCACTTACAAAACACAAGCTGCTGCCTAAGCAAAGCAGGTGTACTTCTCCAAATCCACCAGAGAGGGAGTGAGAGAGAGACACAAAGACAAAGTAAGTCAGGGGAGGGGGTGGGAGAGTAAAACCTAAGTATGTTTGTTTCACACACCTACCAGTATGGTGTTTCAAACACCTGACTATGTATTGCTATCGCATGTCTATGCAGTTATTGCATGCATCACATAGATTACATGTTGGGGAGCTGTCCAAAGGTAAATCTGATGGCGAGTGACATCTGCAACAGTGATACAGTAGCGATAAGGTAGGTGTAGTACACGTGCCTGTCCACATGAACAGGTGTCAACATCAACACAGCCACACACTCTCAGGGACTCACACACATTGACACACTTGGCAGAGTCAGGAATATACTTCCTAACTAGCTAGTTTGCCACAATACAGTAATGTGCAGGTATCACATGCACCACAGGGGTTATCCGGATGTTATATGGGCAAAGGGTATGTAAAGGTGTCTGACATCAGACACCATGCTTCAGTAGGCCAATGGGAGTTGTAGTGTGAATGTGGTCAAAAGCATTAAACTCCATGCACACAGACACAGAGTGCCAGCACTGACATGCATGGGTGCATTGCTTCACAGGTGTATAGTGGTTGACTGTGCCAGAAGGCTGTACAAGGCTAGGTGAAGGGTATACTTTGGCAACAGACCACATGACAATGGTCTGCAGTGTGGATCAGGGGTGTAGTGTCTGGACTGGCCCACACAGGTGGGTACTGTAGTTACCATCCAGTCACCTGGGTTACTACTGTGTGTGGCTAGTGCTGTGCAATGCTTGCCATGTGTGTGTGTTCTATAGTCCATGACATGGACAGTGTCTGGGATGTGCACACATCCCACAAGCATGTTCAGTGACATGTGGAACTGTACCTGGGGTGTCTGGCCCATATTGTGGACACAGATTGTTATCGTCAGATGTGCCAGTCCTGGACTCATGTGGCGGGAACTGGTAATGGACACCAGGTTGACCCTGCACCTACATTAATAGCATAATACAGGTATTCCCTGGTGTCAGTGGCATCTGTCCATAGAGGGCATGCGTTTATAGGTTCATAGGTAGGTACTAGGCTATCGGCCCAAGGGCCTATGTAAGCCTAGCCAACAAGGTTCCCAGGCTTACGTCACCCAAGAAAGTTATTTTCCTGTGCCACTGTTCAGCAGAGACACAGAAGTGATGCCTGGGGTGTATTTCCTATTTCCCATCCACTCATCAAGATTTTTCTTGAAGAGTGCCAATGAAGAACTTTGCTTGAAATGGATAGGTAGCCTGTTCCAGAATATGGGAAGTCTCTGGGACAGGAATCTATCCCTCCAGCATGTCCTGTTTATTGTGGTGACAAGGTTTAGGTCCCTAGAACGTGTAGCTTGGAGGGATTGGGATTTCTTTAGATGTAGCATGTCCAACAGCTCTGGGTTTGACATAGCTTTATATGTTAGGCAGAGATCACCTCAGAGTAGGCGATATGCTACGGAGTAAAGCTGGAGTTTTTTGAGGCAGTCAGTGTAGGGCATTTGTTTGAGGCCAGTAATCCTCTTTGTGAGGTTCTTCTGTGGCCTTTCCAGCTGCTGCAAATGTCTTGTGAGGTACATTCCAAAAGGGGTGTTGTACTCTATAATGGGTCTAATGAGTGTCGAGTAGAGGGGAACAATGACCTCTTTTTTCCTGGATAAGAACCCTTTTATGATGAGGTGTGCCACGTAGAAGGACTTCCTGACTACTGTGGCAATGTGACTATCAAAAGAAAAATTATTGTCCACCTGTGTCCCAACGTCTCTTATCACGCATTATGTATTAAGTAGATTGCTGCTTATGTGGTAGTTCATGGGTACAGAGGTTTTACCAAAGGGGATGACACTGCACTTTTTGGGATTGAGCTTGAGGCCATGGCTCTGACACCAGGCATCTGTCTCAGCAAGGCCCTTCTGTAGGATGTCCACATCATTTGGGGACTTGACTATGGCTCCTAGTTTGCAGTCATCTGCGAACTTCATTAGCCAGAGGCCTTCTGTGTTAGCCTGTACTTCAGAGAAGTAGATACCAAACAGGAGGCCCCAGGACGGAACCCTGTGGTACTCCACTTGTCATTGCTTTGAGGTCAGATTTGGAGTCTGCAACTTTTACAGTGTGGATTCTGTCAGTGAGCCAGTTGGCAACCCATCTTGTGATGTAGGGATTTATACCTAGTTTAGTGAGTTTAGCTACAATTCCAGAATGAGGGATGGTGTCAAAAGCCTTGGCGAGGTCAAGATAGGCTGAGTGAACCACCTTACCCTCATCTATGGCTTTGGTGACTGCCTCAAAGAAGTCGATCAGGTTCGGGAGGCATGATCTGCCTTTCACAAACCCGAACTGGGTAGCATCCAGAGTTTGGAGGAGTTCCATGATGATATGTTCCAGGCTCATCAGGCTAATAGGTCGATAGTTCCCGGGATCAGTGGTGGCTCCACTTTGTGGAGTGGGATAACTGTTGCTGTGCACCATTAAGTGGGCACAAAGCCTGATGCGAGGCTATTATTGAACATAGTGCTTAAGTGGGGAGCCAGTTCGTTCTGAAGTTCGTGTAAAACGCAGCCTGGGATGTTGTCCGGTCCCATGGATGCTGTGTTTTTGGCTTTAGAGAGTGCAGCTTTTAACTGCGTAGTTGTGATTTCAGAGACACTGCATTCTTCCTTTATAGATACGGGCCCTTTAGGGGGTGAGAGGGGGGTAAAGTTAGCACTGAACCTGTCTGCCAGGATGTTGGCAATATCAGTTGGTTCTGTAATTTTCTTGCCTTTGTGCTGTAACTCAGAGCAGATCTGGGTGTTGCCATCGAGATTCTTGACATAGCTATAGAATGCTTTGTGGTTGTCCTTGGAATTAGTGGTGATTTTGTTTTCATAGCTAGCTTTGGAGGATCTTATAAGGGATCTCAGCTTCTTACTGAGGCTGACCAGGGAGCTCCTCCACTCATGGGATTTTACTCTCTTTTGCAACAGTTTCTTCCTTCTGTTGTACAGTTTGTTTATGGCAGGGGACCACCAGATTGGCTTCCTTTTTTTGGAGGATAGCATCTTGGTTCTGTTTGGGATAGCACGATCCATGCACTCATGTAAGTGCTTATAGAGTGCATTTGTGTAGGATTCAGCAGTTGTAACTGTATTGTCCCATCTGCATAATTGTCATGAAGTTCACCACTTCTGTCTTAAGAAGAATGAAGTTGGCCTTGGAGACATTTTTTACTGTGGTTTCCTTAATGGGGGGTGGGGGCAGGATGTGGATATCAAGGGTGATTAGTTTATGGTCAGATCGGACCAACGAGGAGTTGACTTCAGGTGTGGAACACCGGTCACTCATGTTGGTAATGACTAGGTCTAGGATACTGTTGCCCCTGGTGGGGGTGTGGATAAGTTGATCTAGGGCATTGGAGTTTATGAATTCCAGAACGCATTGAGCTAAGGAGTTGGTATACGAGTAGTTTTCCCAGTTAATGGTGGGGTAGTTGAAGTCACCCATTATTAGGGTGTTTGGTTGAACCCTAATATTTTCCAGTACATCAAGAAAAGAGGAGTGGGAATCCTGGGGCACGGTGAGGGATCTGTAGCAAGCTACAATTTGGATTGCAGTTTTGCCCACAGTTAGTTGCACTTGGATAACCTCAGATGCATTATGCTGAGCAACTAGCCTGGAGGTGTGGATATCCTTAATGAATATGGACACACCTCCAACTTTGGTGTTTCGATCCAGGTTACATGGCCGAAACGTGTGGTATAAGTTATAGCCTGGTAGTGCAGGGGTGTTCTCTGGAGCCTTGAACTAGGTCTCAGTCACTGCACAGATATCGATGCTCTCCATTTAAAGGAGTGCCTCGAGTGAGTGCATTTTGAGATTTAGACTTCTAGCATTGAGTAGCATTACTCTCAGTTTTTGCTTGCCTGTTCCTGTTATGGTGGTGAATTTGTTATTTGAACCTTGCCTAAAAAAAGCACTATAGGGGCAACAAGAGCCTTAGCCAGCATCCAGAATCCCAGGAGTGACAGGTGCAGGCCATCTGTGGCAAAGCATCGTGGTCTGTCAACCATGTCATCCCAAGCAGATAGATACTGCATCCCCTTAGAATGACACCAGAATCTTAGCCAATTGTTGAAGTCAATCATTTTGTCCTTGCACTGCGGTATCATTCTGGGCGATGGCAGAATGCTACTCAGGGCTAGGGTCATATCTGCCTGGGCTACAAGATCAGAGAGCTCTTCCATGTCTCTTTTCATATAGTCCAGGGAGGTACGTCACAGGTCATTCACACCAACATAGACAATGACAGAGTAATATTTGTATTTGTTGTGGAGTGACCTGAGTGCATGGGTTATGTGGTGGATCCTGGCACCCGACAGGCAGCTGACAGTAACCTTCTCCTTGTTTAGCCTGGTGAGTGGGACATTAGTGTGCCTGACTATAGAGTCACCCATGACTAGTGTGTTGGGTACGTTGTTTTGCCTTATTGGCTGTGGTTGAGTGGTACACTGAGTCCGTGGGCTGTGTGTCATTTGGGTTGTGTTGGGGGATGGAGGTTGCTTGCGTTTCTCCTTTGGATGTCTCTGTTGCTTAGACAGATTATTACTGAGAGCCTCCGCAAATGTTTTTGTGTTACTATGTGTAGATTTTGGTGGTGTAGATTTAGTGAGACTATGTGATGAGTGTGGTGTGGTGCAAATGTTTACCTTCTCCTTGTGACTGTCAAGTTCAGTCTTGGTTGGAGAGAGCTTTACCTCCAGTTTGGCTAGATAAGTGCATCTCTCACAAGTTGTAGTGTTGGGTGGTAGGAGGAGAGGGTTGTCTGTGTACATGAGGCAATTTCTACATTGCCTTAAGATGCCCAGATTCATCAGATAGACAGGGGGAGAACACTGGGAGCTGACCCTTGGACATGTTTGAATAAAAAACTATTTTTCTCTAGATAAGTGAGGAAAGTGAGTACAAGAGCTGTTTTTTTCTAAGCAAGTGAGAAAAGTAAGTACAAAAACTGTTTTCCTCTAGGTAATGAGGAAGATTGAGTGCTATACTAATTAGTAGCTTATTTAGTGCTTACAAGTTCTGAACAAATGCTGAGCATGAACAAGCAAATTTAAGTGCTAAAACTAAGAATCTGTATCTGCATTAGATGAGTTACAGGACAGAAACAAGTGCAAATGAGGGCTTTCAAATCAGAAAGTTGAGAGAGATGGAAGAGATTGCCCAAACGGCCAATAACTACAATTTCTGGGCCAGAACCACTCCTTATGTGGTAGACAGGTTACCTAGTGCTTGCCACTCCCACTGATAAGCTAGAAGGCTTCCCTCCAACACAGAAAGGCTTGGGGGGGGGCTCAGAAGCTTACATACAGTCCTGGATACAGCAAATCTGTATCTGGAACACTAGTTACTGGAAAGGTAGGAAACAGGCTTACAGTTTTTTTTTTTTTTACAGAAAACTACCAAAAACAGTAGTAAAAACAATTCACATGCAGTGCAAGCTAGCACATTTGAAGCAAGTAAGTGCACAGAGAGTTTATTAGGTAGAATGTGGTAAAGAGATGGGACTAGGGGAGTGTCCCAGATCAAATATACAGTGGGGAGGGCAACTGCAAAAGCCACCAAATTTAAACTACAAACCAAAAAATAGGGAGGGTGGGTGGGACAAAACAGTTTCAACAGAGATCTAAACAACAACTGACAGTACAAACTATAAAACCAAAAAATATACTCAGCTCTGTTTAAGGCATGGTACGCCCTTTGTGGGTCACATTTAATGGCACCACAGTTGTTGCAGGCGTCCAGTGGGGGAACATAGTGAAGGCACATTGTCTGCAATTATGTGCCTATTGTAGTGATGGGACAGGGTGCCATGCTCTCTGTAGTCCACTGCAATCACATCATGGTTACTATCTGTGGGCAATATGCAGGGTACTACCAACAAAGCGGTTGTTGCCTAGGCAAGTGTGTTTGTGTATGAGACATGGGTTGAAAGTGTTCTCTGGGTAATACAACGGTTGCTTACTTTGTTCGCCAGGCCTAGATGTCACATGGAGGGGCATGGATTGGCACCCCAGCCTCTTGGCTATTTGACATCTGTTATCTTTGTAATAATAGGTCCACCATATAAGAAATTTGCAAAATCCACTCCACAATGAGTCTAGTTGTTACACATTCACAGCCACCTCCAAACAGGATACGAATGACAAACACAGACACATACAGTTGCCATGTCTAGGATTAGAAGCCCTACCTAACTAGTTTATCACACTACAGAATACACAGTTATAGGATGCACAATGGAGATTACTGGACTACTCCTACCCCAAAAATGTATTTCACTGGGAATTACATCAGCGGGCTTGACAAAGAAGGGCAATGGAGGATGTAGTTACTGTGAATGGCCTCAAAAGCATTTCTCCCTACACACACACACACACACACACACACACACACACACACAAAAACATCCACACTTGACATGTCTGGGAATAGAACCCCTACCTAACTACTATATCACACTACAGCATTACGCTGTTACAGGATGCACCACGGAGATTACTGGACTACTCCTTCCTAAAGGTGTATTTCACTGGGAATGACATCAGCAGGCTTGTCAAAGAAGGGCAATGAAGGATGTAATGACTGTGAATGGCCTCAAAAGTATTGCTCCTTACACAGACAAACACAAACATCCACACTTGCCATGTCTGGGAATAGAACTCCTATCTAACTAGTTTATCACACTACAGCATTACACAGTTATAGGATGCACCACAGAGATTACTGGGCTATCCTTTACCCAAAGGTGTATGCCAAAGTAGGGCATTTGAATTGTAGTGGGTGTGACTAGCCTAAAAAGCATTGCTCCCTACAGAAACAGACGCATGCACGCACGCGCGCGCACACACATTATGCAGTTATAGGACACGCCACAGAGATTACTGGGCTACTCCTTCCCCAAAGGAGTATTTCAAAGTGAATGACAGCAGGCTTGCCAAAGAAGGACAATGGAAGTTGTATTGACTGTGAATGGCCTCAAAAGCATTGTTCCCTACACAGACAAACACACAAACATCCACACTTGCCATGTCTGGGAATAGAACTCCTAGCTAACTAGTTTATCAAACGACAGCATTACGCAGTTATAGGATGGGCCACAGAGATTACTGGGCTATCCCTTCCTCAAAGGTGTATGTCAAAGTGAAAGACATCAGCAGGCTTGCCAATGTAGGGCATCTGAATTGTAGTGAGTGTGACTAGCCTAAAAAGCATTGCTCTCTACACAGACACACACCTGCACACGCGCACCACACACACACACACACACACACACACACACACACACACACACACACAAACAGTTGCCATGTCTGGGATTAGAACTCCTAACTAGTTTATCACACTGCAGCATTACGCAGTTATAGGACATGCCACAGAGATTACTGGGCTACTTCTTCCCCAAAGGTGTATGTCAAATTGAATGACATCAGCATGCTTGCCAAAGTAGGGCATTTGAATTGTAGTGGGTGTGAGTAGCCTAAAAAGCATTGCTCCCTACACAGACAAATACACAGACACACACACATAGTTTCCACATCTGGGATTAGAACTCCTTCCTAACTAGTATATCACACTACAGCATTATGGAGTTATAGGACACACCACAGAGATTACTGGGCTATCCCTTTCCCAAAGGTGTATTTCACAGTGACCGACATCAGCAGAATTGCTATAGTATGGCTATGGGGAGGGCAGTGTGTGTGCATGCACCATAACCCATTCATCTAGAGGCAGGTACACACAGGTTTATATTCCACAGGTACATGTATACAAATGCTAGATGACTACTGCTGTGTACAGTCATGTTGCACAGTTAGCACTAGCACCACAGAGTCTATAATGCTGAGGGCTACCAGTGACTAATTTCTATGGTGAGGTGACATTTACACATCATGTGGTTGTAGCCATTTGGTTGTGTGCTGGGTGGGACAGGCCTCATGATGGAAGCTTTTGTCACTATCACTCTCTTCCACACATCTATGTATGCGTACTTTTGGCATATTATAGTGTGTTGTCCTCGGATATATGTGTGTATTCCTATCCAATGCGTGTACAAAGCATGACTGGTGCATACTGAGGAGTGTATGCACTAACATCTGCAACTGTCAGATAAGTATGGTCCACTGTTGTTGCCAGACATGGGCTTCATTTCTTTCAGTCTGTGAGCATGCCCAGTATGACCTTTCAGTATCTTGTCTGACATTGCCTTCATTTCTCTAACTGTGGGAGCATGCTCAGTATGCCCTTCTGTATTGAATGTGTGGATCCATTCCAGACAGATTGTACTCCAGTGTAGGCTTTTGTGTTCGAGACCTACAGCTAGCAAACAGTTTCTGCAGGATATCTGTAGATCAGTTGGCAATATGGGGTCAAACTGGGCAAGGGATAGTGGGTACTGTAGGTAATTGTGTCTGTGCTTCTTCTGCTACATGGTCCTAGTGTTAGCAGAGATATTCAGACATGTGTAGTGTTATACACTGTGATGTTTTATGTCCTCAATTGCTGTCAGGTAGACATTTTCGCTTGCAGTGATATCCTGGGGAACACAGGCTGAATGCAGCTGTGTCCAGTACTTTGGTCAAATGCCTACATATTCCTGCAAGCTAATGCCACTCTGGAGGGGCAGCTGCAGACACTTGCTGCTGGGTCTGTGTAACTGGTTCAGCACCTTGGTACAGTGGTGGCAGAGGATCCCAAACTTGTACATCCATCGGCGTGATAGTATGGCCTTATCTTACTGTGGCAATACCTCACAGCTGTACAGATTCACACAGGTTAGCCAGAGGCAGGGGTCATAAGTCAGGATATTACCCCTATTGTGGTGTATGGGCAGGTTTGTAGCCACTCATTTTTGTGTTTGCAGCCAGGGATAGTATGTGCATACAGCTGGGTTTCTGACTTCGCACATTCCATGCTGCCCATGCTCCCACCCCCCTCTATTATTTTACCCTGTTCCATACATTATGCAAACATTCTCTGATAATTTCCCTATAGTTATCACCTCATCACAGCAGTGTATTGCTGTTGGTCCACAGTTCATGCAGTGGGACATGGTGGACATGTTACTGTGGTTTGTCCACATGGCCTTGCATATGGGTCCTGCGGATTGTGTTATGTTATTTGGGAGTCCATGATATAACATACATTGGCAGTATGGGTGAGACACAGGCCTTTGGCAGAGGACTGTAGGCCATTTGTTAGTGATGCAGGCCAGCTGTAGCAGGCCATTGCATTCTGTCAGTCCTATGGTACCAAACTGCCATGCAATATACTCCCCTGGGGTGATAGGGTAGGTGTCCTAGGTGTTCATGGCAATACTTTCTGTCAGTATTGATCAGGTGGTGTGGATGCTGGCAGGATGATGCTTACAGCTAGGGATACACCTGCATGGGACACCTGCACTGCATGCTGCATTCTTTCATTACTGCCATACATAGGTGTACGTACCCATTCCCATCAGCAGGGATAAGACTGGAGAGGTACCTGTGGGTGGTGGTTGGGTGAGCTGGGTGCATGTGTGCTATGGACACTACTTGCATCTGACTCACAGATATGCATGGGGCATTCCACTTATGCTGGCTTGTGCAGGGACATCAACTGTTTCTCAATACATCATTCCTATGACCTTTGTGATCTGCAAGTGTTTGGCCAGACAACATCAGTATTCCTTACTTACAAGCCCAGATAATGTGATGCAAACCTTTATGTACAATTCCAAGGGTGTGTCCACTTCACAGTTACACATTATACACTGTCTGGGGTACTTTTCCCTGTGTACTGCTTATATATCTGGCCCAACAGTCATGCCATGTCCATCTTTCAGATGGTGACACATATTACCACCATACATTTACAATGGCTTACTGCTAGAATGTGTTATACTGGGGAGCATTGTGTTTAGCACTGCAGTTGTGAGAACTTGGCCCTGTCATCAGCAGTACTGGGCAATGGCCACCGGGTCAATCCTCACCATGCATACATACTGACCACGCTCACACAATATGAAACACACCAACCTAACACACGCATACCTGCATACTGTACAAATGCTATGATCTATCATGCTACCTTGGCCACCTCAGGTCATCTGTGCTCCACTGGAATTATACCTACACATACATGTTACTACATTTCTACATAGGACTGGGGGGCATACCTGACTGTTTCTACTTTTCTACATAGGATTGGGGGGCACATCTGACTGTTTCTACAGTTCTACATAGGATTGGGGGGCACACCTGACTGTTACAACATGTCTACATCGGACTGTGGGGGCACACCTGACTGTTACAACGTGTCTACATTGGACTGGGGGGGCACACCAGACTGTTACTACATTTCTACATAGGATTGGGGGTGGCACACCTGACTGTTACTACATTTCTAAATAGGACTGGGGGGGCACACCCGACACATGTACATATTTGCTAAGACTGTACTGGTATGTCAGGTACTCCATTTCATTCTGTATTCTAACCTATTATGCTGACTAGAGGCATTTCAGTGTACTACAGGTCTTAGGTTTGATTGACCTACATATCAGTTTCTGACTTCTTACCCGTCAGAACTAACATCCAACTGCCTGACCTGATGTAGTCTGTCTGCATAGGCCTGAGGGGAAGGTTACCCATAGCCATCATTCAGAGGCCTTAGCACAGTCTTTGTGTTTGTCTACACCTGTCCTGCTGGCTGAGACTGTTGTTGGGTATGTGAACCTCCCTGACTGGCATGTATGTGTCATATGGACACATGGGTCCCCTTCACATGGTCAACTTTTCATAAAGTTGACTTTCATATGGCCGAGACCATATGATCAACTTTTGGAAAGCCGACCATGGGGAACCGCTATCTCCGCACAGTGTGGAATGGGAAAATTTCCCACTTCCGCACTGTAGTGCAATCTCGGAGTTGGTATATTTAAGCTACAGGGGGTGTGGGGGGCACAGCCCCCCACAGGGGGGTGCAGGGGGTGGATCCCCCCTGATAACAGTTTAAGGTAAGTGTTTGTTGTGTGTTTATGTTTACTTTACATAGTCGGCATTCTGAAAGTCAACCATATGGTCTCTGCCATATGAAAGTCGACTTTCTGAAATGTCGACCATGTAAAGTAGACCCAGACACACGTGTCCCAGCACATTTCATGCAGTAGGTTTTGTCACATGTGTAGTACTGGCTAGTATGGAGACACTAGTATTTGTTACAGATCTTATGCTGCCATTATAGGTGTCTACTATCTGCTGGCATTCCATTTAGCCACTCAATTCCCTTGCATGCTCACATCCATACCATAGATACACTCCACTATCTCCAGCTCATGTAGCCCCTGGTAGGTTACCCTGGGTCTGTACACTCTTCTCCTCACTGTGGGTTGGTCGATAGCATTCTCATCCTCACCACCCTCAGCCTCTTCCACATGTTGATGTATGACAGCTACTGCAGCCCCTATCATTTTGTTGTTTTTGTTTGTTAAACTTTCCCTACTTGTATACACCAGTGGTGTAGAGTATGTGGGAAAAAACAGAGGGAAAGGTGTTTGCATAGTGTGTAGTAGTGTGCTGGGCTGGGCTGGTCTGCTGCCTGTGTAATTGGCTGATTCTGAAACATTTCACCTGCCAGCTATGCGAGTTTTCCTTGATTACCTTCCTACTACTGTTTTCCCTTCCCATTGCCTTCCTGTTTAAGCCTGGGGGTGCACCATGCAAACACAGTGCTCAAATGTGCACAGAGCTGCTATTTCCTGGTTTACTTTTTTTTCCCTTTAAAACCCGGTGCGCGGCATGAACACCCACTTAGCCAATGTAAAGAGTGCTAGGCAGCCTCAGACACACCCCCTTGCTTAGCTCTGCTAAGCTAAGGACAAACCCGAGCCACAGGGCTCCAATCCACTTACAGTATGCCTGACACACACCCTATAATGTCAGCTAACTTCTAGGCTTGCACTAAACTATCTCCAACAGCAAGACCTGCACGTATGGCAAGTGCACTGCTCCAAAACCAATTCAAAAAGCAAAACACATGAGCTAGCATAAGTTCTGTATATGTAAATGGCTGTTTTAATATTGCAAAACATGGGGCAAAAATACTCCTGCATAAATCAAACTGATTTTGGCCAAAGCATTCTTCAATGATAAATACAGAAATAATAAGCAATTCCCATAAACAGTGATTCATATACAACACCCTCAAGTTATCCACTATCTGATTGAAGAATATTTCACCAAGGGGACTGAGCGTGAGGCTGCAACCTATGGTATCACAACCAGACCAAATGTTATTAGATCAGTGGTTACAGGTGCAGCAGCAAGCTTCTGTGGGTTTAGTCAATGTTTTGGTGGCCCATTATGAAAGAATGATAGAAAAACAAACTTGTAAGGTAGAAAATATAAGTGAGGAGTTTCAGAATTACCTCTCTTTGCCCTATTATAACTCTTGTATTAGCCAATTGAATAAGGATCTTTCTCTGAGTTGGAAAATATATTGAAGGACAAGAAAATGAAAAAGTTGGGGATTTTGACAAATTTTTGAGGGTCGCCAAAAAGTCAAATTTTTAACTCCAAACCAAACTCCCAAGGGTCCGAGATGTATTAGGACCAAGTCCATACTTAAGAAAAGAAATAGGGAATCTGTCACCTCAGGGGAGGATTCTTCCTCCAACATTGATTTGGAAGATAGCCATACTAGGACATCACCAATTCCCAAGAGGAACAACATGGGGAGTAATTTGGAACCAGGTCTCCCTTTAGGTACAAATCTAGAAGAGGGGGCAGGAAGCACAAATTTAACACAGATTTAAAAGGCATCTTGAAAATAATGACCAAGATATGAATATAAATGACAACAATGTGCATAATATTTCTTCCTTGACACTAACAGAATTGGAACTAAACATTCTCAATAAAGGTTTAGGTTTTGTACTGGGTTTTTGTGTGCCAAAACAGTTTTTTGCACAAGATGTCATCGATTTTTGTCACACATTGAATTTACGTTTACATTTTCATGATTCTGATGATAACCTTGATACTAGAACTTTTAAGTTTAGACCTTCCACCTTCAAATCCCCCATGTCACCTATTGTTTCTGCCTTTCAAAATAATGTTCTCAAAGATTTGCATTTTAATCTTGATAAAAATAACATTAAGGATAATATCAGCAGGAAGGAATGGATGTGTATTGACAAACTTAAATCAGACAAAACTATTGTGATTTTGCCAGCAGACAAGGGAGGTGCGGTTGTCATTCAGGATTGGACCCAATACTATGCTGAGGCACAAAAACAGCTGTTGAATATTAGACACTATATGATCATGTCTCTTGATTGCACTTCCAAATTCAAACATGACATTGATCAGTTTTTAGATTTGGCAGTGGAAGAGGGCATAATCTCACAGGATATCAGTTACCAACTTAAGGTTGAGCATCCTAGACAATACTTATATTTATTGCCCAAGATCCACAAAGACCCCACTGAGCCACCAGGTAGACCAATTGTGCCTGGAAAGGGCTCAATTACTGAGCCACTTTCCGAATATCTTACACAATATCTCAAACCACTTTTAGCATTGGTATGAGCCAGAATTCAAGACACTACCCAGTTCTTGGGGATTATTTCTGAAATGTAATTGGAGTCTGACTGGCTTCTGTGTACTCTGGATGTCACCTCTCTGTATACCAGCATACCCCATTGGGTAGGACTGACTGCCCTACAGTACTGGCTGGATAGAGCCAATCTATACAGACCAGGTTTTAATACCTTCCTGGTCTGTATAGTAGAACAAGCACTAACATGGAATGTCCTTTATTTTCAAGAACGACGTATATGGCAGGTCCAGCGTACCGCAATGGGGGCATCTTTTGCCCCCATATATGCCGATCTATTCATGGCTTATGTGGAGGAGCAACTAATTTATGACAACAGTCATAATATATATTTGAATGAAATGGACATATGGCGGAGATATCTTGACTGTTGGTTGGTGTGGAGGGCAGATGAGGTGTATCTACTGGAATTTGTAGAATATCTCAATCAGAACAAGTTGGGTATTGAATTCAAAATAACCTTTGACAAGCATGTCAGCACTTTCCTGGATGTATCAATCAAGCGAACAAGGATGGATACACTGGAAAGTGAGGTATTTAGAAAATTCCCACAATTTAATGCACTTTTACATGCCACTAGCTTCCACCCCCAACATGTCATCAGGAATATCCCGTCACAATTCCTCAGAATAAAGAGAATTTGTTCTAGCTCTTTTACATATAGCCAGTACCAAAAAGATCTCATTATTCGATTTAAGGACATGGGTTACAGAGCAGGTGACATCTGTAAGGCCAGCAGGTTTGCCACACAACAATATAGGGGTCAATTGCTCCAATATCGCAAGCAGTCACTTAATACTAAACATCAAGTGAGGCTAGTCACTACATATGGCAGGAACACTAGGGCCTTCATGGACATCATTTCAAGACATTAGAACATTTTGCAGACTGAAAGCAAATTAAGGGAACATCTGAATGACAACTCATACTCCTTTTGCAAGGGTCGTTCTCTGGGGCCCTTGTTTAGCCACTATAAGAGGTGGAATGATAGGGACATTTTTTTTAGTACAAAGAACAATCAATGGACAAAAATTGGTGGGTTGTAGCCCATGTGTACATTGTACTTATTGTCAGAGAGTGTTTAAGATAGTTTCAGCAGCCCAAATACTCCAAATGTGTACATTTCATTTTTTGCCAACTGTAGTACCAATTGGGTAATTTATCTGGCAAGATGCACATGTATGGCATTTTATGTAGGACAAACATCAAGGCCCTTAAAGTTGAGATTAGGGGAACACCTAAGTGACATTAGGAATAAAAGACAATCCAGTGCTTTGTATAAACATATTTTGAAACACACAACTGGTGTTTTCAGATTTATTGTGACTGATTGTATTACTCACAGATGCAAAGATAAGGCTGCATTACATGAAATTTTAAATAACAAAGAAAAGAAGTAGATAGTCAAGTTGGGGGAACTGTTCCCACCAGGACTGAATGAATATTTTTGAATTATGTTATATCCAGATATTCAGATAGTGGATAACTTGAGGGCATTGTGTATAAATCACTGTTTATGGGAATTGCTTATTATTTCTGTATTCATCACTGAAGAAGGCTTTGGCTGAAACTGGTTTGATTTATGCAGGGGTATTTTTGCCCCATGTTTTTCAATATTAAAACAGCCATTTACATATACAGAACTTGTGCTGGCTCATGTGTTTTGCTTTTTGCACCAAGCTATTCCTGCACTTACACTGTTGGGTGCTGACTAGCATTGAGGTTTCTGGGGGAAGGTCGTTGGGAGTCAAGCTGCAAGCAGGAGTCAGAAATCTCATCATCCACAACCATTACTACTGGAGGAAGGGCTAGAGTTTTATATTGAGGAAGTCTAACAAATTCCCCAGCTTTCTTAGATTGGGTATAATCCCGGGTTTCTCAGTTGAAGAATTCCCTCATCTTTTGGAAGGTTTCTCTAAAATTAAAATCTTCACATTAAGATGAGTCAGCAGATGACCCAGAAGAAATTTGGTCAACATATGCTAGCTCATCTTCATCAGAATCATCAGAATCAAAACACTCCTGGGGGAATTGTCCCACTTTCTTTTTTCTAGGACAAGATACTGTAGCAGGGGGTCCTGCCAGGCTGAGCTGTAAGGATCTATTGAAATCCACGAGATCTTCAGACATCCAAATGAGGTCCTGTTGATAGGCCTGGTGTGACTGGGACCCAGAATACCTGGGATGAGCCAAGCTGGCAACAGCCTTCTTTTGTTTGGCCTTGGGTCTGCACTCAGGCATGGCATCAGATATTATCAGCCTAGGTCATGGATGGGTGGCCATGGCCTGCATTTGGTCTATTGATGGTTACTATGATACTCTGGGGACTCTGGGGACACCACCCTCTCCAAAGATAAAGATAGAAGAAGAGCCAGAAATGGGCATCTGCTGAGCGATCCTAGACCCATATGATGCACAGAGTCCTTCAGCCTGTACAAATGCTGAATGGGCTGACAGTGTATTGAACTGCAAAAGGTGTTGCTAGACAACTCAACCTCACAGTCCATTGAGGGGACTGCAAATGCAGTTCTTCTCCCTCAGTGATCATAAGCCTTGGCAGACTGTCATACAGTGACTGAATGATGGCCAAACCTTTTGTCTCTTTAGATATTACTGCTTCTTATGAGGAAAACTTGCCTCAGCCTGACCAATGGACACCATAGTGCAAGAAGGCCACTGATGCCCAGTTTTTTATCTAAATATTTTTCTAAGGACCGACCTTTATCATTCTGAAATTAAAATAAGCACAATGGGGATAGTTGGGCATGTCATGCTCCAAGCCCATGCAAAAAAAAAAGTGTGTGGAAATGCCACTGAAGGATGCATTTCCCACACTCTAGACAAACATTTAACTTAGTAATTGACATTTAATAGAATTTAGATTGAGAGAAAGACAATCATTCCTAAATGGGATACCTACATTTGCTGTTCAAAGTTCTAGCTTCAGACTGATAGACACTGCTAAGTACAATCCGGCTAAGACAGCAAGAAAGAAATACAAATATGGCAGCAGTCAATGACTCCAATACCCTAATGTTGGAAGGGTTGGTGTCTACTGAACCAACTGGAGAGGATTACAGTCTTTGGCATTTGGGCTTCCATAGCAGGAAATATCAAGGAGTTATTACTGCAACAGTGAAACATGAACACAAGGGTGCTCCCCTAAGGAAGACTGGCATGTCCTATGAATGCTTGGGAATTGGTGTACAGCTGTAACAACTTACTATACTTATCTCAGGCCTGGAAACAACCTAAGCTAGGGCACATTAGCCTCTCACTCTGGGATCAGCATAGTTTTTGCTGGCTACCTATCCTGCAAATATAAAATTCTCCAAGAGTTTCACCAATTGCTCCATTATATAGTGCTTGAACATTCTAATGAATTCCTTACATCTTAAACTTGTACTGTAAGATGGTAGGCTGTTCCATAGTTTTAAAAAGGAATAGATGCTCCTATAAAAGCTCTCACAAATTCTCATTCATCTAAGTAGAACCTTTTAAGTTTTGCAATTTTAACAATTATACTACCCACCACCAAATAAAGAATAAACACTGCAGATGTGATTCCCGTGGGATAAACACACACACACACTTGCCAGTGATATTTTCTAGGGGCAGCATTAGCCAGAAGGAAAAAAAAACAGAATGATCAAATTAGCCAAAAACTATACTAATCAGAAAAAAATCAAGTACAAAAACAGAACACCTACCATTGTTGAAGCTTCTTGACAGACTTGAATGAGCCAACAAATGTTCACTTGCGGCACTTAAGAACTGAAGATTGATGGGTTACTCTCCCTTAACAACACAGCTTTTGGCTGATGTCTTTGGTTAAGAAACAAAACATATACCTAGTAAGAAAGCATCTGACTGTTCTTAAGTCTGGTCAGGAGACTGGCATCCACCAGCAGCAAAGTCCCAAAAGTCACAAATAAATTGCATCAAGGTACCAAGTCTGGACTTTCTACATCTCAGGTCACCCTGGACAAAATGTCTCAAAATAATTACATAGCTAGCAGATAACTTTCTGACAACACATGTGGCAAACTAATGGAACTGCATGGAGCTTTTAAGATGACTACAGTAGGATAAGCAGCTAAAACTTGATCTCTGGGCAGAGAACATTTTAAATTAGCAAAACTCAGAAAAGTACTGTATTTTTTTTTTTTAACAAAACTGTTAACTGAAGTATCTATAATACCCAGAAGGTCAGCAAGGAAAAGGAAAAGTTAAATAAAAGAGACGGCGGCTGTGAAAAATTAGAAGACTGAAAGCAGTGTGGTGGAGCAGAAGTGGGTAATGGCAGCTGAAGGAGAAAATTCGTCAGACACCCTAGGAAGACTGACCAAATAAATGCACACTGAGAATTTCAAGATAAATAGGTCCCTGTTAGAATATATAGAGAGGAATAACAGATGGAGCAGGAAGAGATACTATTTTAACTAGGCATGCAGAGGGAAAAGATGGTTGGTAAACTGTTGAAAAAGAAGTTGAAAGAAAAATGGTGGGGTAACAAAATATTAACAAATGACACAGCAACTGGTTGAACTCGAAGACAGGTCAGGCAGAGAGAACATGATGTTTACAGTAGTAGCAGAAGATACTGAAGGGAGGGATTGTACTGAATTTATACAAAAATCCCTCAGCAAACAAACTGGAATTTCTGTTGTTGATATTAAAACAGAAAATAGAGAGAGTAAATATTCTCAATTTGACACTGAGAAACAAGCCAAAACCTATATTGATTAAACTGCAGCCATATCAGTTTACGGAAGAATTTGTGTTTTGTGGAGGAAGGCAACAGTTATGTGGATAATGACTTTTCAGTATAAACGCAAACAGAAATGTTTTCCTTCTGTAAGACTCTGCAGAGAAATGAAACTAAATTTCAAGTTACTGTATCCTGTATTACTTTGAGTCTTATATCCATTTGGAATAAAAACCTACAGAAACAAACAGACACAAGATGAACTGGCAAAGAGAAAAGAACAGTTGGAGGCATGAGAAGTTAATGAAGGAACAACCAACCAGTCAACAAGTGGAGAAAAATAAACTATGGTCACTTCAGGGGAGTGATTTCCTGTGAAGCCATTTCTTGCTTCTAAAAGAAAATTCTGAACAAAGGAGATGAAACAGTTTTCAAAAACATGGAAGACTCCATGTAAACAAGGCACTGGGAGCACCAAACAAGGACATGACTTAAAAAGAATAAATGTTTATATGAACAAGGATGCAATATTATCAAAGTGTGAGTTGGATTCTGAATGACACCTTAAAACCACTGAAATCATGAAGTACTAGAGAAAAATAACTATTTGATTAATATAACTGAAATAATACAAGTATTATTGTACTTGAAAGTTTAAATCTATCAGAATGAGGGGGGCCTACACAACATGCTATAATACCCCATTTTAAACTGCAAACTGTGTTATGTTTTTAATAAGAGGGTTATGAGAGTGGGGGAGAAAAGGAAAGAGAAGTAAATGAATGATGAATTTAAAGAAAACTAATTTGTACTGGAAAACAACTGTATGCACTACGTCTAGGGGTGCATATAAAATTAATGAGACAAGTATGGTAAATGAAACTAGGCTAGATATTAAGACTCAAAAACAGTGCACTAGAAACATTGACTGAGGGTAGTTGGTTAAATGCAGAAGAGTGTTTGGTATAATTAATTTGCAAAACATCACTGGAAATGTTTTAAAACTACTGAGATCAGTAACTACCAGTGAGAAAATAACTACCTCATCTCATTTTCTTGTCACATTTATCAGGCTTCAAAATGAAGTACTCAGGTTCTAGACTGACCTGTCTCCACTGCTGCTGGAATACAATTTGCCTTCCTTGAGGTGGTATGCTGGATTGCAAGAGGATGAACTGTGTCTGGATAGTAAAACCTGATCCTTTAAAATAGCTATGGCATTTGAATTATTTGATAAAAAGTAAAAGGAGATGTTAAGTGGGTGCTGGCATTTGGAAAAACTATGTGGAAATGAATATGAAAGTATATATCCTACCCCCATTCCCACCCACCCCAGTTCCATTACATTTAAACTTCCTCTAGCCCCTCCCCTCCTCACTATCACCCAATCACACCCCTTAAATTACTTCCTTCCTCCCACTACTCCACCCTAACATACAGCCTTTCTTCTCAATCTACAATATAAACCATTTCATAAAAAAACAGCAGCAGAGAATTTTTTGCATGCATCCAGTATGCACAGTGATTCTCTGCTCAAATCCCTACCATTTGGTGAATTCAAACGCATAGGTATGCATACTTCAGAAAGGTCCTTGGTCTCTAGTGAATTTGATAAAGTAGAAGAGAAAATGATAGGGAGAGGATACCCTCATAACAGCGTAAAAATGGCTAGAAGAAAGGTAGAAAGGGAGTTAGGACTAGGTCAACGGGTGAATAAAGAGAGTTGGTCCTGGTCCAGCATAAATGAAGACGTGGGTTCCTGTGTTCGAGAATTGGGGGACAGCAGTTCTGAGGGTAAATTGTTTTTTGTTAATAGATATTCCCAATTCTCTGAGACACTAAGGGATGCCATGTTGAGATTCTGGCCCATCATCAGTCATGATGAGAGATTAGGTAACCTTTTTCCATCGAAAGTAACCTTTTCATACAGTAGGTATTCTAACTTGAAGGAAATCTTGAGTGTTAGAAAGAGAAGTACATCCAGAAGGAATATTAGAAAGGGCACACACAGTTGTGGAAGATGCAAGATCTGCAGCCGGGTAAAAAATTTGGATGGCACTATAATTAATGGTGTCACATACAGGGCGCTTGAATATTATGACTGCAATTCCACAGGGGTGGTGTATATTATAGGATGTGGATGTTTGCAACAGAAATGGTATATAGGACAAACAACCAGAAAGGTTAAGCTCAGGATCCTTGAGCATTTGGGTGACATAAAACACAAAAGATTGGAAAGTCCAGTAGGGAAACATTTTTGTGAGGAGCATGGGGGGGTTCCAGAGGGATTTATATTTTGTGTGCTGGGTAAACCCAATGTACTGGGGAGCAAGGATGTGTTTCGAGAAAAATTATTACAGATGGAAACTAGGTTTATTCTAAATTATAAAACTTTGTTTCCTCATGGGTTAAATTTGGAATTTTAACATGGTGTTTCCACATATTTCACAGAGCTTAGTTGTTGTTCAAAAAATGAATCAAATATGAATTTATAAAGTTTAAGTATTTGTAAAACAGATGAATTTATAAAGTTTAAATATTGGTATAACAGATGACTTATAAAAGTGTTTTTGAAGGCATGTTTAATTAAAATAGAACATGTAAGGATATGATATGAATGCATTTATATGAAATTTCAAACCATTTTATCATTTTTAAAAGAATTGTTCCAAGATGCAGGTTAGAGTGTTGTAATAATAATTAACAATAATAATCAGCATTGATGGGTTAATATGCATCAATGATTCAATCAAGCATGATATAAAAAGGGTGGTGTTTGAAGCAGTAAAATGTATTCCAGGAGAAGGCGAAGGCCGAGGTACCAGAATTAAAAGAATTTTCCAAACTCACAGTGGTTGTGTTCCTGTTTCGTATATTTCAAAATGAAGTACTCAGGTTCTAGACTGACCTGTCTCCACTGCTGCTGGAATACAATTTGCCTTCCTTGAGGTGGTATGCTGGATTGCAAGAGGATGAACTGTGTCTGGATAGTAAAACCTGATCCTTTAAAATAGCTATGGCATTTGAATTATTTGATAAAAAGTAAAAGGAGATGTTAAGTGGGTGCTGGCTTTTGGAAAAACTATGTGGAAATGAATATGAAAGTATATATCCTACCCCCATTCCCACCCACCCCAGTTCCATTACATTTAAACTTCCTCTAGCCCCTCCCCTCCTCACTATCACCCAATCACACCCCTTAAATTACTTCCTTCCTCCCACTACTCCACCCTAACATACAGCCTTTCTTCTTAATCTACTCGACCCACCCTCCACTTTTCCTCCATATGGGAAGATACTTCCCATCCTTAATCTAACCTAAAATACCTCCATCTTTGTTTAATAGGTCTCACTCCTCAACCTCAACTTACTGTACCATTATGTTTACCCTTGTAACCACTCTCTTCTGTCTTTCCCACTCCACCTCCTACCTCATTGCATTCTATTCCCCATCTCTGAAATCTCTCACAATATATGTAGAATATACTACTACTACTATGAATAGTTTTTCCAACATCTCTCCTTCACTATTCAATTGCTGTTCCTATCACCTTACAAAGTAAAAAATTCTTTGCCATCACAACCAAAGAGAAACTGTCTTCTCATCCCCCTCTCAGGCCTCTCTCACTAACACAACATCTCTTCTACCTATTTACATATTATTAGTTCTTCTCGCAGTGTGGAGACATTCATCCCAATCCACGACCAATTAACTCGTCAACCAACAACCACTCTTCAAATACCAAAAACCTTTGCATAACAACAGTAAACGTACAAAGTATCTGTAACAAAATTACAGAATTCCAAGCCTGGCTTACTCACTACTCCCCAGACATCATAGCACTTACAGAAACCTGGATAAAACTGCATATATTTAACACTGAAAGAATCCCACCTGGATTCAATATTCTTAGACATGATCAGCTCCACAAAAAAGGAGGTGGCATCACTTTAATCTACCATGACTCCTTAGCTATTACACCATATTTCAAACTCGTACCTAACTTTGGAAATATGGAACTACTATTGGCTAATCTACAATTTAACAGCAAAAAAAATATATGTATTGCTGTAATTTACATTCTCCCTCATCAAAACATACCTACTCTGGAAGATCTTCTTTCCTGGATTTCCCATAACATATCAAATGAAACCATCATCCTTGGTGATACTAATATTAACTGGCAAACTCTCAAATAGCATAAACTTGTATAACTTTACTCAACTTATCACAGACCCAACACAAGTGGTTAATAAACAAGCGGAGTCAATCCTAGACTGGATACCCATCTCACACTCTCAAAAATACTCTAAGTCTGGAATCCTCTCTAACATCTTTAGTGACCATCTACCTGGCTTTACCCATATAACCCCAACACCAATAGGTAAATTACATTCTCTTAGAACTAGGAACCTTACCCATTTTAACCAACAAATATTTATAAATACTCTAAAAGCCCACAACTTGTACCCAGCCAGGGTACTACCAGTAGATGATGCAGTCAACTACTTTAACAAGGTCTTTCTGGACACTCAACAGTCTTGTCCCCTTGCGTACTAAAATAATTAAGCATAACCATGCCCCTTGGTTAACAAAACAAACTAAACAATTACTGACTTCTAGGGATAAAGCTTGGACAGATTGGCAGAAAAACAGAACTTCACAAAATGAATTCATATTTAAGCAACTTCGCAATAGTGCCAAAAACACAGGTCATCCATGATAAAAAGGTACTTTTCCACACAACTTTCTACCCAAGAAAACAACCCCAAAATGTTTTGCAAATCTGTCTCCTCACTTCTCAATCCTGGAACTCAACAAAACCCCATGCCATCTCCTGACAAAGACACAAGAGATTGCCCAACCATTTAACTTTCATTTTATTGATACCACTCAAAAACTTGTGAATGAGCTCCCCATACAAGCCAACAAAAATCCAAATTGTAATAAAAACAACAATAATGACTCCCACTTTCAGTCAACCTCCAACTTACCCACTGCATATGCTTCTTCGAATAGCATTCCAACCCCTTCCTCTTTTACTTTACAACCTCTATCCACCACCATACTGCATAAACTGCTAACAAAACTAAATCCTTCCTCACCCTCTTCTGATGGCCTTCCAGCAGAATACCTAAATCTTGCTGCCAGTGCAATAGTCTACCCTGTCAGTATCCTCATTAATTGCTCTAGGGTGGCAACATCAATGACCTCTCTAACTACCAACCTATCTCTATACTTTCACCTCTGTCTAAAATCCTAGAAAAGTGTATACACTATCAATTGCTTAAACATCTTACTAACAATAACTTACTATCACCCACACAACACAGCTTTCAGCCAGCACACAGCACAATCACAGCCTTAATATAATTTACCAACACTGTAAACAAAGCTCTTGATGCTGGTCTATTAACTTCAGTTATGTTGCTTGGCCTATTGAAGGCTTTTGATACAGTGTCACACCCTGAGCTAATGCTACAACTTGAGTCTCTAAACTGCTCCCCAGATGCTATCACTTGGTTTCAAAACTATCTTCACAATAGAAAACAATCTCTCAAATGGCAAAATAAACATAATTAACAATACAGAAGCCCCCCAAGGGTCTATTCTTGGGCCTCTGCTATTCTATATATTCATTAATCTCCATAATGCATCCCAACAAAGTACTCTTAACCAAAATGTTGAGAATTCAATCATAGTCACATCTTCTAACAACTTCTCAGAACTCCATACCTTAACTCAAAAAGCATTTACATCTATAGAATCATGGCTACGTGAAGCTTAACTGCTACTTAATCCCAAAAAAATTAAAGCTTTTACTGTTCTCTTCTAAACCTGTAACTCAAGACTTTATGATATTCTCACAAAACAATACTGAAACTGATCTTGTTAAAACATCTAAACTACTAGGCATTACAATTCATAAACTCTTCTTTGAGAATCACGTAACGCAATCAGAAAGACCCATTTCAAGCTAGGTAAGCTCTATAGACAAACTCCTCTTAGATATGTCTACCAAAGTAAAACTGGCAAACAGTCTACTTCTCCCTTCCTTCCTCTATGATAGTCCCATTTTCACTAACTTACACACATCTCTCATGAATAAATTACAATCATGCTAATACAAAATAGCAAAATGTGCCTCCAATATGCCACCTTGCACACATCATTGCCTAGCCATTAAAACTTTAAAATGGCTTGAATTCCCCCATTACCTATATTACACCCAGACTCACTCTTAGTCACAAACTGCTATACAAACCAAATTACTGCCCTTCTCTTCAAGACATGCTGCAAACATATACCCCAACCCGAAATCTTAGGTCTTCTAATAAACTACTCCTAACCATAACTAAACCCAACAAGAGAGCTGGGCAATGCCTTTATTCCCATACAAACACCAGACTTTGGAATGCTCTGTCACCCTCTGTTACTCAACTAGACTCTACAAATACTTTTAAATCAGCACTAAAAGAACACTACCTAAACAACCTTATAAGTTCCTGTAATCACATGAACAAACCACCTTAAAAATTAGCTTATCCAACTACTTCTAACAACTTCTAATAAGTTGATTCAAAAACATCAAGACAACAGCTATCTCCATTTTTTACTCTTTTTCAGGTTTCTCTCCACTCAAACTATATAATTATGCTAAACACCTTTATCACTGTATAAGTTATAAAAGTAAATTTGGCTGAATTGACTGATGCCCTGCTTTATTGTTGTTATTATAAATTGTATTTTGCTTTTACCAAAACCAAAAAAAAATTATTTTGCAACTGTATTTTTGGAGCTTTTCTCCTGTGCCTCCACTGAAAATGGGTCTTTGATCCAGTGGACTTTCCCGGTCAACAAATGTCAATAAATAAATAAATATAAACAAATTGGCCAGTTGGCAAAGCAAGGATAGAGGGATTGGATTCAGAAACAAAATGCTACATGCAGGTGAAATAAACAGATCAGTGATTTATTACAGCTATTCTCCATCTCAAAGGAGTAAATCAGTATTTGGGTGATTAGAAAGCACTGGAAGACACTTTATATAGCTGTCTGCACACAGCACTGGAAGATGCTTTAAACTGCTGGTTGCAAAGAGTGCCGTAACTAAGCTTTAAACTGCTGTTTGCACAGTGTGCCATCTCTACTGTATTGGTAAAACACGTATTCAGCTAGTATGTTATTTCTTGGGTAGGAAAGGAACTGTATGTTATAATAAGATATCAGGTTCAGGTGGGACAATATTGCATAAAACAGATAACATGGCACAAAAAGTGATAGAAATGGTTTATGAAGGACCATTTTGCAACAGAAGTATGGGGAATACGTTAAGTAGAATAAAAAGTAAACCTTTACTGCTACACAATTTGATTTGTCTGGAATATTAATGGACTTGCATATAAACAGGACAAAGTAGTGACCTTATTTATAATAGTAAAGGACAGATAATATCACAGGGAACACAGCTGACCCATACAAAGCATGAACATTCTCTAAAGAAAACTGGAAAGAAAGGGAGCAAAAGAAAGGGGCCTTAATTAAAAGGTATAGGAATAAATACAGAGGAACAAATAAAGAACATTCAGTAAAATTTTATAACTGAAAGAAGGTTTTTGTCCTGGTGTGAGAATTACAATACCTGTGCTACATATTCCACCAAAAAACAATGAGGAGAGATATAAATAATATTATGGGAGAAGTTGTAGCCTTTAATCAAAAATGTAGGGTGGTGTACCCCCAAATTAATTGGATCAACAATACTTATATTTATGGGGACAAGATAAGATAAAGTATTTAGGTGTACGGATAAAAAAGGATTTAGTTTTGTCATACAATGACATGTGGGAAGAGATTAAGCAAATGATAGTATGAAACTCAGAAACCGGAAACTCTTGGTTATGGAAATGGATAGTAAGATACAAGCAGTGAAAATGTTTCAGTCCATTTAATTTTATATACTGGTCAGGCATTTGTTTATCAACCAGACAAAGAGATGTGAATATAAATAGTTAAAGGAATTTACTTGGATGGGGAAAACAGAAGAATTAAGTAGGATAATTGGACCCTCCCCACAGAGCAAAATTTAGGATTACTTGATTTGAAGGGATACTTCAGAGCTACACAGTTAAGGCTCATATTCATAACACAAGTACAAGAGTATACATTAACATGGAAAGGGGTGATAAAACAGAATAGAAGTCTAAGAAATAAGGAGAGATTAGGGTTTTGGATGCAGATCCTTAAGGAGAATAACAGCAGCTATAGAGAATATTATATTCATAAAGAAACAAAATATTCTAAGAAATAAATTGTCATGGGATTGCAAAAAGGAGATTTTATTAAAATGAATGACTGCAAGTAAGGGTATAGAAAATAGGCAAGAAAAGGATGCAATTTACTGGAGAATACTGGCAAAATCATGGTACTGGGAGCAAATAACATGAGAGAGAAAGGTAGTAGAGTATGATGAGGCCAAGCAGAAGGTTGGACTGCAGGTTAAGACTGCCTTCCCTAACAGGGATTGATCAGAGTATAGGCTAACTATTTTACATTCCAATCAAACTATAGAGAAATTTTCCTCAGGTAGACAGCAAATGCTGGAGGTATAACGGGAAAGACAAAGGTAACTGGGAATGTTTTTTGGGAGTGCAACAGGATGGCAAATTTAAAAAATTACCTACAGAGTAATGTGTCAGAAATGCTCAGGGAGCAAATGGTTGTAAATAAAGACATTTTTCTTTTGAGCTGGGACACAGGATCTTAATTGCCTAGACAATGTAAGGCCCTAATGAGTTTAATGCCACTAATTGCCAAACAATTACTATAATATGGAAATAAAAATCTAAACCAACTGTGAAACACCAAATATTGGAAAGGAGATAAAAAATGGAGGTGAGACCTTCACAACATAAAAGATGCAAACTACAAAAAAACAAATGGAATTTGTGGGAACAAGATGTGTAGAAACATGTTTAAAAGGTTGAGGATGGAGATTTATGGGAAGACAGGGAATGAGCAATTTATATAATGTTGGAATGAATGCTAATTGTAAAAAAGAAAGCAAACACACATGCAATGTATAATGCATGAAAAAGAGAAATTTTAATATACAGTTTTCTTTCTACTGATGCATGCATGTCTGTTTAAAAAGATGTAGGGTAGTAGAAAAAGACTGGAACACTACAAGAAATAAGGAAAATATCTCTGGTATGCCAGGATATCACAGAAAGCCAGCAGAGGGGCGCCGATGTACTGAAAATATGGCAAAAAGTGGAATATATGCATTTATTTCAGTGAAATAAGATTCCTGAATATAATTAGATGTTACATATACAATTAATACTGTAATGTGATTCCAACTATGAAAACACATTTGGTGATGGTGTCAGACCATACACCTAGACAAAATATGTTTTATAAGCACAAAAAAGTATATTGTGATAAACACTGGCATTTCCCAGTGCTTCTTTGAAAAGGAAGATGTTTAGAAATTAGGAGGGGGTTCAGACTGACAAATACTGTTAGATCTGAAATTAAAGAATAAAGAGCTTGCAAAAAAACTGGGATAATTGTAAACTGAAGACTACAAACATGGTCACAAATTAGATATGGAATAATACTCACACAGTATGTTATCTACAGGGCTTAAAAAGTAAGGGATGTATAGAGGCAAAAAATAAAATGAAATAGTGCTAAACAACTGCCTGAAGAGCAACTGAAAAAAGTTAGAAAGTTTATGCAAAATTACTTAGAAATGATGAATGACTCACTACTCAGATAAAAACTATAATGTCTAACACAAACAGCTTGGAAAGCATGACTTAGTTCTGTACAACCTGCTACTTTATAGACAATTACTCAACCTGAGTAAAAAAAAAGTTAACCTATACATATTATAAAACAATATTACAGCCATCTACAACTTCAACACATCAATACATAACCTGTTACAGCTGGGCTCAAACAAGGAACCCAACCCTTCTCATAACAGCTCTCCACATGTTATCTTATTCGATACCTGCTTCACAGAAAGCATTGCCTCCCTGACTAAAAACTCAACTCCTGTCCATCCAGTGCTTCTACCACCCTCACAACATTCAGTTCTAGTAAGTCCCCCTCCCCCAGAATCCTCACATGAACCTAATTCATCCTATATATCCATTGCTAGCAACTTCCACTAAGGACCTGTCTCCACTGCAGCTGATAACCTCCCAATTGGATACCTAAAGATAGCTGCCAATGCCATAGCAAACCCAGTCTCTCTCCTTATCAATATATCAATAGTTGAATCTCAAAAATTCTTGAAAGATGTATTCATTAGCAACTCCTCTACTAACTTCTACAAGAATGGATCTTTACATTTAGCCAACATGACTTCCATTCGATTCACGGTTGGAGTTCCTTCTGTGTGGAGTCTGCATGTCCTCCCCGCGTTTGAGTGACCTCCGAAAGACATGCGTGAATGGGTATGCCTTCACTGAAGGTTGTGTATTGGGCTGGCAACTCGGCACCATAAAAAATCTACTGCCAATCATTAGCAGACCGGAGTTCCGCTGTGGCGAACCCTAACCAGGAAAAGCCGAAAAGACAAACAAAGCTTCCGCCCAACACACAGTACAACTACTGCCCTCCTATCATTCACTGACACCATAAACAAATGCAAATAATTTTTTCCCTCTTTATTCCTTGACCTCTCAAAAAGCATTTGATACAGTTTCTCAAGCCTAAACTCATGTATAAAACCTGTCTCATCTAGGACTATCCCCTCCTCCATTACTGTTGTTCAATAGCCATTTAACTGACAGGCTCAAAGCTGTAAAATGGCAAAATACTCTCCCTTTACTTGCAAGTCTCCACTGGTGTACCCCAAGGCTGTCCCCTCCTCTTTAATGCCTTTATCAATGACCTCTATACCCCCCATAGGTTCAGCCTCTCTCATACAATATGTTGATTCCAAGCTTATATGAGCATCTGATAACCTGCCTTAACTCCTCCATATCATGCAAGGAGCTTTTTACTAAATACAGAAATGGCTTCACAATGCCCAGCTACTACTCAACCATAAAAAACAAAGTTACTGCTATTTTCCCCAAATCCCGCATGCCTGCTAAAGTGAATTTCAATATCATTCATTGAACAAAACTGAAATTCTAGCAGTCTCCCATGCAAAACTTTTAAACTGATTATAGATTACCTTAAATTTGACCTGCCTGCTCAAAATAACACATTAAGGCTCAGGAAAAAATCAGGAATGCACTATAGGTATAAAAACTTCATTGGCAACATTACCAAAACCACTTTTGCCGCTACCTACCTTCTCCCATCTCACTTATATGGTGCACTCATCCTAATGAACCTTCAGGCAACGGTTAAAAATAAGCTGGAGGCATGCTATAATAAGGTTGTAACATTTGCCACCACCAGATACCACAGCTACTATTGTGTTGCTCTTAAGGCTCTGAATTGGCTTGAACTGCATCACAGAGATTATATATAACTTATCTCTACACATAGTATTATTCAATTATTCACAAAGTTTTTTACTCCTGTTATACTTTAATGTTACCTTAACAGGCTACCTCGATCTAATGAACATCTCTGTACATATAAACCGCATAAATCCTTTGATCGAAGTCTCTACTTGTACTCAGTTGCTAAAAACTGGAATTGTATCCCTTTGCCAAAACATGGAATTATATCCCTGTGCAAATTAGATCTACTTTTAACCTCTCCAACTTCAAAATACTGCTAAAATACTACCCAAGTAAGACTTGGCTCTGCACCAAGGAAAACATTTTGAATGTAATGGTAAATTGCTAAAGTGCATGGTATAAACAAGATGAATGACACAATTACAACTTCCTCAGTTAAAAGTAGTAAAAAGAGGGATATAACACCAAAGATAGAGAAGCAATGAGAAACCAGAATATAGAGAAAACTAATTTGCATAGAAGTGTGGAAGAGGAAGGAGGAGGAGAAGATAATATAAATCTGGCTAGCACTTTTTAACAATTCTTTTTTGGTGTAGGGATGTGACCTTGATTAGGAAAGGAATGACAGTGGTAGTTAAACCAAAGGAGAGGAAAGATAGGGCCATATAGACCCAGTGTTTATGATGATTTTGGCAAAGATATTATCAACAACAACAGGACTGGACTGGTGTGGGTTTATAGACAGCAACATATATTTGACAATATGAACAAAATCCTTATATTTCACAAGGTTGCACTAGACAGTAGTAATAATAATACATTTACACTGATGTTAATAGACTTGGATGACAAAAAAGGATTTCACAAAGTGAGCTGTGAATCTACATACAGATCCCTTAAAGCATTTAGGCTTCCACAAACATGGACAATATTAATATGCAATACCTGCAGAGGAGCTCAAGCTAGAGTGAAGTATGGTGGTGGTGAGCTGTCTCTAAAGTATTAAGACCTATAAGACAAACTAGGCAGAGTTGTCCACTTTCACCATTACTTCTTGCTTTATATATATATAACTGGATATAAATGGAGAAATAATAATGATAAAATAGCTTTTTTTTTTGCAAATGGCATAATATATGTTACCAATCCACAATATGTAAGAAAATTATATTTGATAAATTAAAATAATGTAGCAGGATATAAAGCAAATGAAGCAAAAACAAAAGCTACAGTAATGAACTATGCCCCAAAATATGACTTGGAACAGGATTACACTTTTTTTCTTGGCGTCACAACAAGATGAGATATTTGGGACTATTGTGTGTAGTAAGCAGCTAATGAAATGTGAGAAGAAATTGTTCAAAGGATTATAAATCAGTAAGACTATGGCAGCTGTTACTAATGGACACAAATGACACAATATAAGTGATTAAGATGCTTTTGGCCTCATTGGTTCATTATACAGGTCAGGCTTATGTGTATGAATGGACATCAGATAAGGAAGAATATGAAAGAAGAAATTAAGGAGTTTATTAGGGATTACAAGAGAGAGAAAGTACAATGTAAAAAACTAACACTGGGAAAGGAAAGTACAGTTTTGTACCTATCATAAATGTAGATGTTCGAGTGCTAATACAGCTGCAGTAATCACATATGGGTTCTCTGCCGTCAGATGGGTCCTCGGTCGGCCGAATTCCAAAGTCTAGGTCCGGCGTCGGTTGTTGTCGCTTTCTTTCCTGACGTCAGTGCGACAGGGGTATATAAGACACAGCCGATGCCATATTCTTCAGTCTTTCTTGCCCCAGATGTCAGGTGCCCCCAGAAGGAAGGCAATACATAAAATATATATATAAATATATTCAAGCAATGCAATGTAATCAAAAAACTGTAGTTGCAAGCAAATACACCATAGGAGGATAACCCAAATTAGGTTGTATGAGGAGGTGTTGGCCACTAGTCCTTTACCAAGAGGGGAAGGAGGGAGGGAAACCTGTACTGCAGCTGTATTAGCACTCGAACATCTACATTTATGGTAGGTACAAAACTGTACTATGTTCATCGTGCATACAGCTGCAGTAATCACATATGGGTAGAATCCCAAAGCTACGCACAGGGTGGTAGGCACTAGGTGGAACTGGGATGAGCCAGAATGCCCTGCAACACAGCAGTGGCAAAGCCTGCTCTAGTTTTGGAATATAAAGGCAGGTGGTAGTGTTTTGTGAAGGTATGCACAGAACTCCAAGTGGCTGCCTCCAAAATATCTTTGGTAGGAACTCCTCTGAGGAAGGCTGTAGAGGTAGCTGAAGCCCTGGTGGAGTGGGATCTGATGCCTATAGGGACAGATTTCCCATGATAGGAGTAACAAAATCGTATGCAGTGGCCTATCCATTTTGAAATTGTCTGTTTGCTAACAGGCTTCCCTTGAGCTCCTACAGCATAGGACACAAAAAGTTGTTCTGTTTTCCTGAAAGGCTTTGTTCTGTCCAAATAATAATGTAGCTGTCTATGGATGTCTAAGGAATGTAGCAGCCTTTCCCCTTTGTTTTGAGGATTGGGGTAAAAGGTAGGTAAGTGTATGGCTTGATTCAAAGCTACCCTGGATACCACTTTAGGCATATAAAGGGAAACCCTGTCCTGATGGAAGATGAGAAAGGGCTGCACAGCCATGAGGGCTTGTAGTTCCGAAACCCTACGAGCTGAGGTAATGGCCAGAAGGAAAGCTGTTTTCCAGGACAAATATTGCAAATCTGTTGAGGCAGCTGGTTCAAAGGGAGGCAATGTTAATTTTTCTAGAATGTAATTAAGATCCCAGGCTGGCACTGGTTGTTTCCTTGGTGGTCTTATATTCTTAGCCCCTCTGAGGAACTGCCTTAAAAGTGGGTGAGAGAATAACGGTGGATCCGTGTTGAATTCTGCAGAAATGGCTGAGGCATGAATTTTTATGGAGGAAAATGAAAGCCCACTGTTCAGCAGCTCAGCTAGATACTGTAATACCTGAGGCAAATTTAGTTTTCTAGGATCCTGGCCTTTTTTCTCATTCCAGGAGCAAAACAGTTTCCATTTTGCGGAGTAGGCCTTTCTAGTAGATGGCCTTCTGGCCTCCAGAATGACGTCCTGCACCTCTTTGGGGAGTAGGATCTGTTATGGTGTTAAGGAATTTTCCATGCAGCGAGATTGAGTGTTTTCAGCTGACTGTGAAGAGTTTTGTAGCTGTGCTGAGTCAGCAGAAGAGGCATTAGAGGTAGAGGCCAGGGAGGAGTATGTGTTAGGCTCCTCAAGAGTGGGTACCAGTGCTGTCTTGGCCAGTCTGGAGCAATCAGTATCATCTTCGGTCTGTCTGCTCTTGCTTTCAAGAGCACCTTGGGCAGAAGAGGCAGAGGTGGGAAAGTGTTCACTGTCCATGCTGTCCAACTGAATGAAAGGGCGTACACTCTCCAGGCCTTTGGATGGAAGGTCCTTGAACAAAACTTTTCCAATTGATGATTCCTGTGGGAGGCGAAGAGATCTATGTCTGGCCTTCCCCAAGCTTGGATTATCTTTGTAAACACCTGAGGATGCAACTTCCATTCGTGCGGATCTGTCGTATTTCTGCTTAGACTGTCTGCCAGCGTGTTTTCCAAACCTGGCAAGTACTGTGCTTGAAGTTCGATTTGCCATTCCAGAGCCAAGTTCCAAAGTGTCATGGCTAGTCTCTACAGGGGGTATGAATGTGTTCCTCCTTGTTTGTTTATGTACCACATTACTGTGGTGTTATCTGTTCTTATCAATAATTGTCCTGGATGCAGGAGGTCCTTGAATGCTGTAATTGCATTTATCACTGCTAGCATTTCTTTTTGATTGATGTGAACGTGCTTTTCCTTTTGGGACCATTTGCCCTGAATGCACCTGTCTGTCATGTGCACCTCCCCAGGCGTAATCTGAGACGTCTGTTGTGATGACTTGATTTGCTTGAGGCTTGCAAAATGGGAGACCTGTGTTTGTTTGACATGCTTGGGCCCACCATAGAAATTCCTTTTGCAAACATGGAATTATTGGTATTATTGTTTCCAAATTGTGGCTGTGCTGAGACCATAGTTTTTTTAGGTACCATTGAAGTTTTCTCATATGCAACTTTGCACATGGGATTAAAAGAATGCAAGATGCCATGAAGCCCAGAGCCTGCAGGATTTTCCTTGCAGTAAGCCTGGTACAATTTGCTAGTATTTTGAAGTACTGAGTTAGTTGCCCCTGTTTTTCTGGCTAAGGTAGGCCATCTGGGTGTTTGTGTCCAAGTTGGCACCCAGGAAAGTTATTTTCTGAGATGGTGTTAGCCTGGATTTCTCTTTGTTGATTGTGTATCCCAGAGAATTCAGTAACCGTATTGCATAAGCCAGATGTTCCAGAAGTTTGTGCTTGCTGTCCGCTTGGATCAGGCAGTCATCCAAATAAGGTTAAATTTGTATCCCTTGAAGTCTGCAGTAGGCAATTACTGATGCCAGGCATTTTGTGAATACTCTGGGCGCAGTAGATAAGCCAAAGAGCAATGCAGATAATTGATAGTGGATTGAACCTGCAAGAAATCTGAGGTATCTTCTGCAGCTTTGTCTGATTGGGACATGCAGGTATGCCTCCTTGAGGTCCAATGTTACCAGCCAAAACCCTTTGCCCAGCATGGGAAGAAGCTGCTGTAATGTGAGCATCTTGAATTTTGGTACGAGTAGAAATGTATTTAGGATGGATAAGTCCAAAATGTGTCTCCAGTCGGTTCCTTTCCTTGGTACCAGAAATATGTAAAAACCAAAAAGCAATTCCCCTGGAGATGGAATCAAGATGCTGCAAATCAATATAAAAGTAAAAAATATAACTTCTCTTTATTACACGGTGTTGAGCGCTTTCATCTAACCATACTTAAGATTTCTTCAGAACACATGACTGCCCTTAGGCATACAATATATAAAAGGTGTCATCAACACCTAATTAAATAATTAATCCATTTCAAAACATTTAAAGTGCTAGTGCAAATACTCATACTATTCTCTAATACCCTTTAAAACAAACATTTATAAGTCAGGTTAAAAAGGCTACCACATAATGTACCATCATCTTAAAATACCATCTTCTTAAAAACTTATGTAATTTTGTAATCAGTTCTTTTAAAAAAATATATAAAAATACACACATTTTTTATTAATAATATGTATAAATTACAAAATTGCATAAGTTTTTAAGAAGATGGTATTTTAAGATGATGGTACATTATGTGGTAGCCTTTTTAACCTGACTTATAAATGTTTGTTTTAAAGGGTATTAGAGAATAGTATGAGTATTTGCACTAGCACTTTAAATGTTTTGAAATGGATTAATTATTTAATTAGGTGTTAATGACACCTTTTATATATTGTATGCCTAAGGGCAGTCATGTGTTCTGAAGAAATCTAAGTATGGTTAGATGAAAGCGCTCAACAACGTGTAATAAAGAGAAGTTATATTTTTTTTACTTTTATATTGATTTGCAGCATCTTGATTCCATCTCCAGGGGAATTGCTTTTTGGTTTTTACGTAGTGTGGACTGTTTCCCAGTTGTTTGAACATTTATTGGTACCAGAAATAGTCTGGAATAAAAACCTTGACCTTGTTCGTGAGTAGGTACCTCTTGAATAGCTTTCATGTCCATGAGTTTTAAAATTTGTATTTGTGCCTCTGCCCTTTGATTGTGTGGCAGGTTTGGCATGCATCTCATTTTTGGAAGAGTGTGAAAATGAAATCTGTAGCCTCTGTTTATAATGTCCAGGATCCATTTGTCTGTTGTGATAATATGCCAATTTCTTGTAAATAATGCCAGGTTCCTCCCAAGGGAGCTGCCAGCTGAGACTTGCTTGGCATGAAAAGGAGGAAGTCATTGGGTTTGTTTTCTGTATTGTTGTGCACTGTCTTCGCCACCTCTTGGTGCTGGCGTTTGCCATTGTCTGCCTCTATATGATCCTTGAGATTGTCCTCTGCCCCTTGTGCGCCTGTATCTACCTCTTTTGGGGCTTGTCCGTGGCTGGAAAGGACCAGTTTTTAGAAGGCCAATTTCTGCTAAAACGAGGTGGTTGTACCTGTAGAAAAGCCTTGACAGTTTGCATAGATTTAGCTTTTTCTTCCATTTTCCGTAGTATCTCCTCAGCATTAGTACCAAATAGTACATCCTTTTGTAAAGGAGCATCTAGTAGTTTAGCTTTAACATGATCAGGCAAGCCTTGTTCCCTAAGCCAGGCATGTCTACGAATGACTGATCCTGTAACAGCAGCTCTACTTGAGGCCTCTAAGGCATCATAGCCACATTGTAAGGTGTGTTTACCCACTTGTTCTGCACTATGCATCATATCCTGCAATTCCTTCAAATCTGGTTGTTCAGGTTGAGACATTTTATTTCTTAATTGAGATAACAGAAACTGCTGGTATTTAAGCATATGGAACTGACAATTTAAGGCACTCATGGCTAGGGTGGCCAAGGTGTATACCTTTTTTCCCCACCTTTCTAAGGATCTAGATTCTCTTTCAGAAGGTAGTGGATTCTTGGCAGTAGAGGCCTTCATTCCCTTGGGGCCTTGAGAAATGATTTCAGGGTCAGCATTATGGCTTTTGAAAAGAAATTGGTGAGAGTTAGGAACTCTGTAGTACCTATCAGGTTTGACTGGGGCAGGAGGCAGGGAATCCAGATTAAGACAAGCCTCCGAGTAAACATAATCAAGTATGTCCAAGACAGGAGGTATAGCCAGAGTTCTGTGTTGAGGTAACAAAAGAAATTCCCTAAGCCTTTTCTTGGAATCAGAAAAGTCTTGGCCTTCCCAAAGGAAGTGCTCCCTCAAGGTGTGCAAGGTTTCCCCAAAGGAGAAATCCTCTGGGGGAGATACAGAAGGAATGGACTGTTCTGCATCCGAATCTTCATAAGGGGAGTACGAGTGCTCCTCTACATCAGAATGTTCTGAGAAAATGGAGCCCTGTTCAGAAGAGGGAGAATCTTCCTCCACTCTGGGTCTCTTGTCTGGAGGGGGTTGGGAACCCCTGATAAGAGTAATTAAATCCTCAGCCATTTTAAGCATCTGCTTTTTAGGCATGGGGCCTGGGGATGGGCCCTGAGCAACAGGCCTCTTGGGATGCATGACTGATTTGGACTTAGTAAAGGCCTTAATGGAAAAGGAAGATGAGGGCCTAAAGACACCCTGGGTGGAAGTGGACCTGTCCACATTAGGAGACTCAACACTCACAGTGGCTTCGGTGGTTGTAGTCTGAGTAAGGGCCGAGGCACCTGCGGTCTCGGGTACAGAAGACACTGCCAAAGAAGTGTCGTCGGTAGTCACGGACTGCAAAGGCGTCTCGCTAAAAACCGGACCACGTGCAGCCGGTTTTGGTGTGGTGTCGGTGGAGACCGCAAACCTTGCACGTCGGTCCTTGTCCTTGCATTTTTTTGGACAAAACGGTAGTCGGAGTCTCCGACGACATTTTATAATCAAAGGCTTTACCAAAATAATGTTGGGCGAACTCCGCCCGACGCTTAATAGTGCATTTATTGAAAGTAGCGCAAATGTGACAGCCCGAGACGTCGTGGTCTGGGCCTAAACAAGGTATGCACAGGGAATGGAAATCCTTATGCGGTATTTGCTTCCCACAAGAAATACAATTGTTAACTTTGTCTGACATCGGTCTGAGGCAAGAAAAGTTTCCCCAACGGGGTACTTAGCTTTAAAGAAGACTTCGGTTTCCAATTTTTCGTAAATTCAGGAGCTGGCTGACCGGCACTTGCGAACTGCTTCTGCTTCGGGCACTGCGCGGCAAAAAAGACTGAAGAATATGGCGTCGGCTGTGTCTTATATACCCCTGTCGCACTGACGTCAGGAAAGAAAGTGACAACAACCGACGCCGGACCTAGACTTTGGAATTCGGCCGACCGAGGACCCGCCTGACGGCAGAGAACCCATATGTGATTACTGCAGCTGTATGCATGATGAACATCAAGGTGGCTTGAGGCTTTAAATTTGGAGGCATACTATAAGGCCACAGAACTTGAATTAATATATCTGATTCCTATATGGAATATATGGCCAAATGAAAGCCTATGACAGGCATAGTGCCGATGCGGTAACAACAGTACATAACTCTCAACCTCTTAGTTCAAGAAATCTGGACAAAGCCAAAAATAATGTGGAGACAAAGACCAAAAATAAGAAAACATTTTAAGTATTACTTTTATAAAGTTAGTTACAAAAATAAGTTATGTGCTGGCATGCTTTTTCAGAAGGACAGGAATTCTGAAACTCAAATGTTTGTCATTATTTAGTGACTTCAGGCCTCAATGATGTCAGAAAAACACACATTTTATGACAGACCGAAAACATAAGGCAAAAATCTGGGAGTTCTGTGAAAATCTGGACAGTTGAGAGGTATGCAATTGGATCATGTGTCAGCATTTGGGCAACATAGGAAAGGAATTCAGTAAGCATTCTGTACAGTCATATACACACAAAAGTATAAAGCAATTCTTTATGTTTGAGGAACTAAGACCTTGAAGAACTAGACTACCATAAACAAGTTATATTATATATAGTAATAAGGTAACACAGGAGAAAATGTAAAAAGCACTTGGAAAAGAAAGAGCAGAGACTTTGGAGGAATATCATAAAAGGAAATTAGTTAATAAAAATGGGATGAAGCTATAGAAACATTTGGGTTATTCAACTCAGATCATCTTGCTTACACAGGACTACTGTTAGGGTTCAAGTAAGATATGCAGAGGCTGGATAGTAATTTTGGTAAACTACAAAAAGTAACTTTTATAATCAAGGCCAGAACAGAAATGTCAAACTGGGAAAGAGTTATAAGCAATAAAAGGCAATTTTAGAGTTGAAAAGACAGTACAGCATAAAGGTGAAAATAGCATTGAGTAAAGATATTACAGATGATCACTGAAGGGAAAGTATAATTCTATAAGTAAAAGACCAAAAATGAAAACGAACAAACTGCAACCAAGCTCCCCAACTCTATCTTCCGAAACAGAGACAGCAAGATGCCAATAAACGTAAAAACACGATTTTATTAAGCACAAAATTTCTGCTTTTCGTCGGCGCCCTGCACCAAATTCTTCAGATTCAAACATCGCGCTCATTACGCTTCTCCATTTAAAACTTTGACTGACGACACAGCACATATAGACCATGCCCCCAATTCTTCTTAAAGGAGAAACCACCAAGAAAAACATCTTAAAGAGCAATGCACTAACAATAAAATAGAAAGAAATTGAATTTAGAAATAACACCAACAGTTCTAAAACTGATATGAAACTAAAACCCATATCTAAATCTTTAACTAAATTGCTACTTAAAAATGCCATCAAGCCAACTCAAATATTCAAATGCTCGAGATAAAAACACTGTGCAATATTAAAGCAATACACACATTGAATGTACTGAAACTAAAAATACAATAAATACAATAACCAAAATACAATGTTCAAGAGACTAAAATTCCTACTCATTATAACGCTAGCCTATATGCTTGAAAATTGTAATTAAAGTTATATTTGTACCTACGCAATACCAAGAAAAAGAAAAAGAAACAAATAAATAAAAAAATAAATAAATAAATTACAGACACCAGGCAATGGAATGGACGAACCCCATACGAGCCCACCAGCTAGCCCTATCTATCCAAACTCTTCAATTTGAGGACACAGCTGATAGATAGCAAACTGATGAGACCGGGAAAATGATGGGCTTCCATTCTCAACTGCCACAGTAACTCCCTTAAATTCCAATATCAAGGAAGCGGGCCCCCCCCCCCCATTTTCAATGCATAAATGATCGATAGCCATGAAGGTGAAAACATGGCCAGGGTTATCATAAACATGGTTAGCAAGGGCATTATCCAGTTTAATCTTTTTAATGGCGTACAAGTGCTCATACATGCTCTCATTCAATCTCCTGTCCGTCTTACCGATGTAAAAAACTGGACATGAAGAACAGCAAGCAAGGTAGACCACATGTGTGCTGGCGCAATTATATCTCCCCTTAATAAGGTACTTAGTATCCCTAATCGTGAAAAATGTGCCTGCTTTCATGTGTCTACACTGGTTGCACATATTACACTTGTACATGCCGGATCTCGATGGCATACTTCTCCTTCTCCTCGTTATAACGAGTAGGAATTTTAGTCTCTCAATATACATACATATATACACACACACACACACACACACACACACACACACACATATATATATATATATATATATATACACACACACACACATATAT